>NC_068370.1:37951644-38063590 GCF_020536995.1 Dreissena polymorpha
TTAATTTTGACTGTTTGACATGGAAATGTATTCCCGTTTAGAGCTCTGTTGCATCAAGTTTAATTACCATTTTATTTATACTAGAGTTGCGATACCTTAAGGGTTTCGCGGGATGAGTGAAGGCTAAACAATGTGGGTAAGACAAATTTGGGTAAGAAAAATGTGGGTACGAAAATTTGGTGACGAAAAAAATGTGGGTACGAAAATTTTCGGTACGAAAAAATTATGCCAAAAATAAAAAAAAAAATGGTGCAAAAAATCATTTGGTATTTTTTTTTTTAAATATAAGTACGAAAAATGTGGATACGAACGTTTTTGGTACGAAAAATTTATGCCAAAAAAATGTGGGAACGAAAAAAATGAGCTTGGGATCTTGATCACCAAACTGGCATGTATTTTGAAAATGCTGAAATAGCCCTAGATCTTGACCGCCAAAATGTTTTGGATTTAATATTTGTATGGTATAAGACCTATATTTGCTTTTGCCAATCCATACATCATTTGTTTCTATCAAAGTCAACTTTAAGACAAGAAATAATTGGAAAATATTGAATAATAGTTAGTGTTTCTTTTAACAATTGTTCAGTACCGTCAAAGCAATAGTAGTATCGTCCACAAACTCGGACAATTCATATTCCATTCCATGTATTATAATACCTTTTTTCTTTTATACCTAATGATAAAAAATGACACTTCTGCAGTGTAATAACAGCAGTGAAAATAAACAAATTGTTATTTTCACCGGTGAAAATAACACATTTCCGGAACTACTTTTTCTATTTTTAGATTTTTGTGTAAAAATATTTTCTGTGATCACGAGTGAATAGTTGTTATTCGGAACTCTCCAGTCTCGGTTTTTCCGATATTTGAGAACGCGCGGTCGGTACAAACAAAAGCTGATTAGCATATTTGAAAAGAGAGTGAAACAATAATTTCTCTTATCGCTGAATAGAAAACACCATATTTTTTTTTGCTAAAACGTTCGTTATAGTTGATAAAAATACTATGATTTAATCATTTTTCTTTGGATGAACTTATATCGATCGTGTTTAATTTGTTAGAATACTTTGTAACACGATATAATGCTGCATGTACATGTAAACAGCTTCGGTCACGTAACTATGTACTTGCATATACTGTGCGTATGCCTGGGCAATCAGTTTTAATGGAAGTTTGTCAACGAAACTACCAAGACATTGACTCCATCGTATATACATTATACTATTCAAATATATTTAAAATCATATAGACAAGTACCAAACAACAAAAACCTTACTATCCTCAGTCTATTCGTATTACTAGAACTAATATATAGTTCCATATCAGTTGGATATTTATATGTCTATTGATATAGCTCTATTGTCATGCTTTTCTTTAATCTAGTCTCATAAGTAAAGAAAATTATTCGCTAAAGACTAAGACCTTAAGATTAGAAGGCACATCACTAACGAGCTTTACCATACATTACTTTTATTTGCTATATCTATAAAGCATGCCGAAAAAACAAGAACATGAATAATGTTTTTCAGAAGAAATATTGCATATGTCAAGCCGTTTGTATAAGTTCCTTCGTTACCATACAGCTGACACAGTCTGTTGTTTATGTCTTTTAAGGATATTAGTCTCTGGACCCATTCGTATAGGTGGCTGTACATCTGAACGGTGTATTTTGACTTTAATCCTGTATTAAACGTCTGACATACATGTATATCAGTGTTTGATTTGTTATGTGTAGTTATCAATAATAACAGTAATAGTAATAGCAACAAAATACTTGAATTTTGACATTTCCTAAAAGAAACACTACTGTCGTTTAAATACTTATAATCCACTACTGAATGGGAAGCAATTCAGATATCGACGTTACTGGTCATTACTTATTAATGACAATGTTTGTACCTCCCGCGCGTGCTCAGAAATCGGAAAAACCCACAGTGCGCGAGTTCCGATTTAAATCTATTAAAATCGATATTCATCGAATCCAACAAATTTTCTTTTTATTTTATACTTTTTTCACTGTTTATTTACATTGTAAAAGAGTTTAACTGGATAATTTCGCTGGATTTATGACATAATTGTGTTTATTGCAATGTATTGAGGCACGCCACTGGATTTTTTCAGCAAAAGGGAAACAGCTGTCAATTATTTTCTTGAAATGGAGGCATACAAGAAACATGACATTTGTTCAAGTCAGTGTAATATCGTTATTTCACTCGTGATAAAAAAAAATCTATGATCACTCGTGAAATAACAAACGATCTTACACTGACATGAACAAATATCCTCTATATATTATTGTTATCTTTCAATACAAGTGACATAACTTCAGCGCAGAGGATACAAATATAACACAAGAGTGGATATCTTTGTCTGCAGCCCCTTTCAATAGAACAAAAAGAGATATGTTACCACACTGAGAAACAGACGAATTAGAATCTTTATGTAAAATCTCAACCAACGCTTTATGTCTGGACCAAAATTAAAGATAGTATATTTTGAACAAAGGACCACGACAATGAATCGAATGACTTTAAAGGCTATTAGTAGAAATAAACCCGGGATCTCATTTTTTTTCAGTATGGTGTATAATGTCATAAATAAACCTTGTATTTTCCCCAAGGTATGTCCTTTTAATGAAACCAGTCTGGTTGTTATCATTCAACATGTCCATAAATAACTTAAATCAATAGCAATTACTCCAGAAGCAATTGTATAAACAGCATTAAAAAAAGTAATAGGGCGCTTATGTTGTATAAAAAGCCTTGATTTATCACCCTTTGGAATACAGGTAATAATATTTTGAATTTCTATAGATAAATGACCACAATTAAAAGCATCATTTAAGGGTCTGACAAAAACATGCCTTTTTTCCGGAACATTTTATAAAAATATGCATTGAATACAGAACGTCCTGGTCTTTTATTATTTTACATATTTACTAAAACTGTTGAGGCTTCCTTATTAGTTATTATTCCTTCGATTGAAATTGTTATATTTTGGACAATGTGTTCCTTTTACATACTAATGAGGTCGTTACTACTACATTCACTTGTTTTTCTTATAAGGAGACTGATAATAAGATGCTAGTGTATTAAGGATACATGTGTGCTAAATTATTTCACCATCATCATTATTTGCATGCCCCCCCCCCCTTCGAAAAAAGGGGGAAAAAATGGGGAATATTGTTTTGCTGGATGTGTCGATCTGTCTGTCTGTCTGTCTGCCCGTTGGTCTATCGGAAGACCAGTTCGTTTCCGATCATTAACTCGTAAACGAATTGACCGATTGGCGTGGTACGTTACATGTGCATGGGCCTTGGCGAGTAGATGACCCCCATCGGCATTGGAATACTTGGTCAAAGGTCAAAGTAAATGTAACATGTTAATGTAACAATAAGTGTGAACATCGTTTCCGATCAATAACTCGTCAACAAATTGACCGATTGGCTTGATTCTGTCCATGGGAATTTGACTTGGACAGTAGATGACCCCTATTGAAATTGGGGTCACTAGGTCAAAGGTCACGGTCACAATAAATATGAAAATTGTTCCCGATCAATAACTCGTAAACGAATTGAACGATTGACTTGATATTTCACATGTGCATTGGCCTTGGACAGTATAAATGAGACCAATTGAAATTGGGATCACGAGTGCAAAGTCCTGTTTGTATGGCATATGTCTCCGACCACGGGACTCTTGTTTAGTTTATATATTTTTCTTTCATGACCGTTATAACTCTAAGTTTTCGGACACTCTTAGTTTTCGGACACCCCCTTTTCCAGCCAAAATAATTATTTTTGAAACTCTAAATTTTCGGACATACTGGTTTCCGTCCATTATAAATGATTTTTGTCCTGTTTTCGCTTAGCTGGGACCCTCCAATCATGGAGATTTACAAGGTTATACAACCTCGCATAGAATGCCCCGAAGGCAATGGACCATTACACTTGCATTATTGGGTTGATTACCATGTAATCCAGTAATAAACAATAGTTTCAGCCAACAGCATTTGAAATGATATCGTATTCAGGAAGCAGTATGTTTTTGTTCATAACGTTTTTATATACCATTTCAGGTAAGAGATTGCAAATAAGTGAAGTTGTGTTTCATTTAAAGCAGAGAAAGATGAGTAAAACACAATAAAACTATTGCACACTTAGTACTTGTTTTTATTTCAATATAATAATTGAAAAACAAACATAACATATATATATATATATATATATATATATATATATATCTAAATTTTCGGACACTCGTACTTTTTAAATATTTTTCGTATCAACATTTTCGGACACGAATTTTTTAATTTTTTTTAGTGTCCGAAAACTTAGAGTAATTACGGTACATTATTTGTATAGGCTGCCCACAGTAGTTAGATGGCTGTTCACGACTGATATTTGGATCTTTTCATACATCCTTTTGATTGTTTGCCATGTATATTTTTATTTCATGTTTCAAATTTTCTAGTTCTTTAAAACTCTCATTTGAAAAATGTCCCCCAACTCTTAAATTCTACTTAATTTGCTGTCTATATGGTTTTTTATATAGGGCCCATATGAAATAGAGTTGCCTCTTAGTTTGATTAGAAGAGTTTCTAAAAAAAGTTGATTACTTATAGTAAGCCATAATTCGCTGTCAGGAATTTCAATTTTATTTTAATAATTGTAAATGGGTAGTTCGTATTGAAGTTTAGTATAATCATTTTTTTGTATTGACTTCTGTTCGTGCACAATGTCTTACAGAAGAGTATTATAATGTTTCCAAAAATGACCTGGGCAGTACCATATATCAAGGGGGCATTGATTTACCATTGAAGAAATACTTTGATTCACCTAGGCAGTAATATTTTGCATTGTATTAACATCTAAGCATGGAACGAAACCTCATTTTGTTTAAATGTAGAAATGCCATGGAGTATGATGTATCAGCTTAACTATTAATCATTTGAGCATTATTTTCACTATTTGAATTGTTCTATTGTAGACAGTATTTTAGAACCTATTGATTCACTTAGGTAGTAAAACTTAAATATAGAACGAAAACGAAATGTGTTAAAATGTAAAAATGCAATGTTGTATGGTGTATCAGCTTAACTATAAATAATTTGAGCATTATTTTCACAATTTAGATTTTTCTATTCTAGGCACCGTTATGTTTACCAACGTATCCTCTTCTTCAATCTGGGTTAAAATAAATTCATAATTAAATTAGATACACTGCTACAAGTGGCTGACTGTGTTACACACTTTGTAAGTAAATATTACAAACATATAACCAAAGCTTTTTTGAAACTATGAACATATTATTTTATCGCACTATAAGTTTTTAATTGTTGGCGAACTTCAGTACACGTTAACAGCATTATAAAAAATAGTTATTGTGCATCTGTTAGAATGCCATTATTAAATTGATTTTCAAATTGATAGGAAAAATCTTGCTCTGCCATTTTATGTTGTGATTATGTATTTTATTAGCACAAACAGATCCGAAATCTCACCAGTATTGTTATGACTTCGAGGGCGATGTTCTCTTATTAGCATGATCAGATCTCTGTTTTGCACAAAAGTTTCCCTTTACGGTAATGAAGATTTATTTCTTTAAAAAGGTCTTCAGCTGGTCATTGGCCTAGAGTAAATGACAAGCGTGAGTAAATAATGATTTGTTTCCAGAGTATGTTTCTAAGGGTTCATTAATCTGTATATTGGCCATATCAAACATAGCATAAAAGTGCACGTATTGTAATATGATACAATTTTGGTGTACATAAATCTTTATACTGAATACGATATTTCTAAAATGGCATAAATTTGCACGTATTGAACATGTTATTTGATAAAATGATTTAATAGGGCTCAAACATACTTATGAATAAATAACATATTAAGCGAGGATCGAATACATCGCTCTGGAGTAGAAAGAAATGACAGCAAACGGTGCATTAACAAAATGCACTTTCACATGATGCCAAGCCAAAACGGATAATAACGAAACATGTGTGCGTTACCAGAATGCAGGAGGTGAATATTTCATCAAACCCAGGTCACGCCCTTCCATTTCTAAATATCATTAGTGAGACGATAAACGTTATTCACATTTTAAGTTTCTTTTGTTTATTATTAACAATTTTAAGACACGATAAACTTTTAAATAGAGGTTTAAGGTTTGATTTAAATCGTGGAATTAGATGATGTGACACTGACATTCCAATAAGTCACGTGTTGTCTCATAATCTGTCTTAAGAAACAGGAAAAATGCATCAGTGTTCAAAGATTCGGGGCAAATCAATCGATCGATAAATCCGGTATGTTTAAGAAGGTGGTAAATAGATTTCCTTTGATGTCCATATTACTCATTTTACTCCGTGATTTATGGCGATTAATGACACCATATGCCATCCGGTAGTCAATATATCAACAAATATAGTTGATCTTAAGGGCATTAAAAACACTTGTAAACAGTTTTGCAATTTGATAAAGTAATATATCAATATTTATTTCGGTCTGATATGTCGCCACGTTTATATTTTAGATCGAAAACTCCGTAATTAAATATTATTTCTTACAGCTTTGCGATGACACGTCGCATTGTTTCTGTAAAGTATTCATATACAATATTTCATGCGCATGCGCTTGATTGTTTTTTAACGCTGTTTTGCCTCTATTATTTCTTCTGTAGATATAGGATAAACCTGTTTGCGTATGACGGTTCTGTAATTTGCTAAATATCAATTGCATGTAATTCGGCATCAAATGACTTTGTATTTACTTCAATTTTGTCCGCCCTTTTACTAAAATAATCATACAATTTTTTAGGGCATTTTTCAGAGTTGTGTGCAGTTGGTTGACGTTTGATTAACTTTCAAAATAAACGGGATTATGTCCGTCTTATAATGTTTGTGTTCTTGCTTTTATCAGTACTGTATCTAGGTTCCGTTTTCTTACCAGTTTGAGCGTATTTATTTTTCATATAAAGCGTATGTTCTCGTATATGTCCTTTTTATTTTGATTATATTTGTGTAAATCTCTTGTATATTGAAATTCTTTAATGTTGAACTCTTCTTTCAACCTCATGTGTTGTTTTTAATCAGAAACTATAAATATTTTATATTCAGGTTGTTAATGTTCCAAAAATATTTTACCCATTTTCAGCTTTAAACGCTCGAATTATCTTCCACTAGTATATTAACAGTTTGAATCAATATGTGAAAATAGCATTTCTTCCAAATTATGAAAATTGCGCGGTATATCGCGTAGAATGTTCTCAGGTTTCCATTTTAAATACATAATGGGATCACTATTACTCGTTGAAACAGCTTTATTCGTGCTAAGATCAATTGTTAGCGGCGCATGATTAGAGTATTTCGTGAAATTGTTAACGTTTAAATCTCAAAGATCCGTACAATTGTTACGCACAGTGAATAACCTTGCCACCAAGCCTTCCCCATGATGTGCATTAAACGTATTTACTTATATTTTGGTTTTTATGTAACCGTCAGTTCACGATACGAATATTGGAAAATTTGAATATTTCTAACAGAAAATATCAACATCGTTTTAAAACGGGGTTACAATTTGAGCGTCGGATAAGGATTTCAATGTTTGGGTAAATATCGAAATCAGTATCGTGTACACGCATATCATGATCGATGGAATCGGTTGTATTTCACTTTCGAATTTTGTGTTTACAGTTAGTGTCTTTCGTTTGGTTTGATTAAATTGTATATCAAATTCAATGGTTTCAAAAATAGTATGCGTGTACAAAGATGAAAAAATACTTTTTAGGTTTAATATGTACAGAATAAAAAAACATCGAATTCAATTTAAAAAATCAAATCTTATTTGAGTAAACAAATTCAATCAAATTCAGTTGTTACTAATGTGACAGCTCTACGAATATTGTATTTTAAGGTACCTTTTCAAAGATTTTAGCATTTATTGAAGTTTTGTCATTTAATGCTTTATATTTATAAATGTAAACATTGGATCTACAAAGCTCCAGTAAACAAATTGAATACATTAATAAAAGAAAAAAGTAACTACAACGAACATTTGCGAATCTGAAACATATTTTTTAATTTTGTATATTTACCAAAACGTGATAAGGCTCCTTTAATATAAATCAAAATACTATAGCAATTCTCTATTCAGTTTTACAATCTTCTGCAAGAGTCAATAGATTTCCTGAAAGTTTGTTTTATATCTATTTCAAAGTCTTTATTTGTGAAAGTTTCGATTAAACACATGATGTCGTGATATATAGAATAGACGCAAACCACCTATATGAGCAGTTGCCAGCAGTAAGTCCTGCCACATTGCATTTGAAAACTTTTATAAATTTCTCACGAACGTATAACTGTAAAACACTTACTTACATTTTTCAATTTAAAGGAACTCCTTATGATCTGCACACCTGATCTTTTAAATTATTGGTATGAATCCTCGTCGGACATCAATTACTTCCTTTGGTTACTGTTCGGAAATTCCAAACGGCGTACCTTTCAGCTGCTTTGACACCCTGTTTTGGCTGATATCGGCCTATAAGGTAACCACTGTGGAAATTCATCTCGGTTGGAGCGTTTTGCACGGGACGTATTTTTCTAATATCCAATAAATTGTTATCGAATTTGTCATCTTTTATATTCAATCAGTTGAGGTCCGTTATTTCAGCTTATAATACTTATCCTTACAGATTAACTAACTCCTTGCAACTTGTAAATAGATCATGGACTTCAATTGGGTCAACAATTAAGAATGCTTTTTGTAAGATATTGCCATTTAACGATCACAATGGTTCTATTTCTTAACTCGGGTCCCTAAATTCCTTATCCGTTGTTCTATTTTGTGTATGCGTGAATCTATGCCCGACACATGTTGTTAAATTTGATAAAATTAAGACAATTTCTTGTCTACAGTTGTTTTCCTCTGCAACATTGATGACCAAGTGTCTGATCTTTGAGGCGGCGATGGTGTTCCCGAAGATACAAACCGCTGTCCTTCAAAAATTGGTGCATTCATCAGGTATAAATATTGATTGAGCTGTTGAAGGTTTTTATAATTAAACTGCCAAAAGGTACGTATTACTGCATTCCAATCAATTTATTTTCGCTCATGATAATCGTTATACAACTTATACAGTACGATACATTATTAAAATCAATTTATGATATAACCAAATGCATGCCTCAAATTTGTAATTAGTTTGTTATTGAAAATTAATACCTACCATTACTGGATGTTCCGTTCTGTAATCCATAAATACCAGAACAAATGAAACTCGCCTGATTAAGTAGTGTATTAACACAATGTTTCGTTGTAAAACATATACCCTACGTCGTAGACAAACGGCCTAGGCGTTGACCTCGTCAGCCACCAGTGATACTTATCCTTACAGATTAACTCACTCCTTGCAACTTGTAAATAGCTCATGGACTTCAATTGGGTCATCAATCCAGTATGCTTTTTGTAAGATATTGCAATATAAAGCTCACAGTGGTTCTATTACTTAATTCGGGTCCCTAAATTCCTTATCCGTTGTTCTTTTTCGTATATGCGTGAATCTATGCCCGACAAATGTTGTTGAATTTGAAAAAAATTGAGACAATTTCTTGTCTACAGATTTTTTCCTCTGCAACATTGAAGACCAAATGTCTGATATTTTCGGCGGCGATGGTGTTCCCGAAGATAGAAACTGCTGTCCTTAAAAATTGGTGCATTCATCAGGTATGAATATTGATTGAGCTGTTGAAGTTTTTTTTAAATTAAACTGACAAAAAGTACGCATTACTGCATTCCAATCAATTAATTTTTGCTAACGATAACCGTTATACAACTAATACAATACTTTACATTATTAAAATCATTTTATAATATAACAATATGCATGCCTCAAATATATTTAATTTGACATATATTTTTTGTTTTTCATCCTTTTCTCTTTACGTTTTTAATTCATATGACAAAATATGGTGAATTTAATAAAGCACACCATTAAATGTTATAACCAGCTGGCATAGAAGCATACACCATATCACGTTTACAGTACTATGGCAACCAATTTGATTTATTAGATTATTTGTTTTGTATATTTATTGTATTTACTAAAACGTACGGACACTATTGCATACCATCTTTCATAAATATAATAATTTAGTTCGACTCAATTATAAAGCTGTTATCATCGTTAACAAACGGACTTAAATGACATACATACATCATTTCAGAGTTACAACTAAATCATATAACACTTTAGAAAGACGTGTTTTTTGCGACCATCACATGAATGGAAGTTTCAACCATTCCATTTATATAATAATTCAATAACCTCATAAATTGTGTAACAATTACAATATAAAGAAGTGAAACTCCAGCTGCTGGAGCAGTATTGAATTTTCATTAAAAACAATTAGTTGGTCCTTTATTTAAGGCAAGTGACCGATTGCCCAAACAGTACAAAACAGCACAATACAGCACAATACAAACCAACATAAACACAAAATATGAATAAAGCTGGGGTCACCGCCTTGGAACGGTCAATGCAAAGCATTGGGGGTTTAAACCTGGTTATAGAGCGCTCAACCTCACACTTGGCCCAGCAATATTCATAATACATTTAAGTGTAAATAAAATTTAACGTCATAGCATTGTAATTCAAATTAAACAATAATAAAAGGGAATTAAAACGCATTCAATTTAATTACTATTTAATTACTCAATTGCATTGAAGATACAAGAGTAACAGAATTACAACTTTTTGACGAACGATCAAATAAAACTATGAACAATTGTCAACTACATTCCTTCTTTATAGAAAAGATTTGAGAATATAGAATCATATAGTTAATATCTCAGATAATCATCGCGCAAATACAGGAAGAAGCAGCAATAATGGGTGTAAAAATTCCATATTACATAGCTTGGTTGTTTATGTGACTGCTAAACAAATTAAAAATAATTAAATCAAACAAGAAACGCCTATCAGAGAGAAAATATAAATAAAATGGAACGTTATAAACCCAATGACCTATGCACGTAGATTACAACTCGGAAAGTCGGTCGTATGACGTCACAAAAATCCATAATGACATAATGACGTGAACAAATTCCAAGGGCAGTACTAAATAAAAATATTAATGGGGCTGTGCTACTAATGAAACAAGTTTAGGTGATATATTATTAAGAAGCAAATGAATAAAAATGGTAATTCCATTAAAGCGACATTATTGGAATTAAACAGTATATAGGTGTTTTGACAACTGAAGACAGAAATGATTTGATGTACGAATTGAGTCCTAATGTAGTTTACATGCAGATTTGTTCATACGACACAATGACACAATTTTATTCAACATCGAAAAATGCCTATAATGTAGTATTCATGCAGATTTGTTCATACGACACAATGACACAATTTTATTCAACAGTGAAAAATGCCTATAATATCACTAATGATTCCAAATTTTAAGGGAAGAAAGATATAGTGAACGAAAACCATCAAACACGTGTTTTTAAGTACATAAGAATCGTATCCTTTTGATAAAAACAAGTTAATTAAATTGAAAAGTTTAATATGAACATTTGGTTTAACATATTTTCATTTGCGGACACGCTTCAAAACATCTCCGTAAAATGATGGATGGGAGATTCCATTATTTAAATGCCATTTTAAAGAAACATTATATTTTGAAATTAAATCACCATACTTAGAGTAAAATCTAGCAAATTTATTTCTTAGGTTATGATACAAAAAGCCTTGTTTTAGCAATTTTTTAGTTAATATTAGATTACGATCATTAAAATCTTTAATACACGAACATGCTCTGGCATAACGTACCAACTGCGAAATGTAAATACCATAGGAAGGTCCTTTAGGGATGTTGCCATCTAGAAACGGAAAATTTACAATTTCAAAGTTAAAATCGTCCCGTTTGTCGTATAAACTAGTTTTGATCAAATTATTATTAATAGTTAAATGTAAGTCTAAATACGCAGCGTCTGTATTGGATTTACACGATCTATTTAAGACTAGTTCTTTTGGGTAGATTTTGTGAATATATTGTTCAAATAATGGATTATCTAAATTAAGTATGTCATCAATGTACCTACTAGTAAGGTTAAAACAATTAATCAAATCTACTTGCTTAGTTTTAGATAATTCTAACATAAATTCGCTTTCATAACAATATAAAAAAAGGTCAGCTATAAGTGGCGCACAATTAGTACCCATAGGAACGCCAATAATTTGTTTAAATATTTTACCATTAAATTCAACAAACAAGTTATCCAAAAGAAAAGTAAGTGCTGCACAAAAGTCAAGACCAGTCCAAATGATGTAATTATCTAATATCTGATTAGTAAAAAAAGCTGTTTTAGTGTTTAAAGCTAGATACAAACATTTCTCTCTAGCAAAAGTTTTTTCAATCAAAGAAACAAGTTTGGATTTTATTAAAGCGTAGGGAAGCGTTGTATATAGTGTCGAAAAATCATAAGTACTTACCTGTGACACCTTATATTTTTTATTTTCAATTTTATCAATAACTTCTAAGGTGTTTTTTATTGACCAAAATAGGTTAATATTACTATTTTCATAAACTTTATTACAAAATTTAGCTATATGATATCTAATAGCACTCAATGCAGATGTAAGATACACTGATAATTGTTTGGTGGTACAAGACACTGAATTAGCGATAAAACGACTTTTATATGGCGTCTTATGTAATTTAGGTATCCAGTAAAGTGATGGCAATTTCTTGTCAGTAATATTGACTATTACATTTAACTTTATGCATTGGGCAATATGGTCGGTAATAATTTCATCTGGTTGCTTATTGTACTCACAATATGATGTAGTTTGTGAAAGTTCTTGTGAAATAGTTTGAACATAAAACACTCGTCATATTATGATAACATTATTAGCAGCCTTATCAGCAGGAACTAAGACGAATTTAGATTTTAAGTCTTCAAGCAATTTACAGAGATTTTGTTTATTAAATTTAGGTGAATATGGTAGGGCCAAAGGATGTGTATCATAAAAACATATTTTATTCATGGCCATACTAAATATTTTTGTTTTCCAATCATTGAGTGCAGTAATTTCAGCATTTTCCTTCCTGCACCATATAGTGCAATAATAATGTAAGGATGTTACGATATTCTTAATGCAGTCATCAAAATCAACAGGAATAGGCAGTCTGTACTTAGGGCCTCTGCGTAGCAAATTTCTAAGGTTTTTATTTTGAATGAAATTAAGGTCCCCAGTAATAACATGTCCAACTGGACCATATATATATTTAGAACTAGTACAGTCACATAATGTAGGACAATTTCTTATTACATTTATATCTGTGGAAATAGAATTATAATTAAAAACGATACTTCTTACAGGTTTACTATATTTGTAGCAAATAAGTGGTGATTCAGTATTGCGGAAATAAGGGGGAATCAACGGACGTACATTTTTATCATTGAATATTTTAGGAAGGTCAATTAAATCAAGACCTTTGTTACAAAACTCAATTTTGATACGATTTCTAGTTTTGTTAAGTACATTTTCAATAAAAGGTTTAAGATAGTAGTCAGTGAAGGATTCAATAATACAAGCACATTCATATAGAGGGTCAGATTGAAGTAAAATAAGTTTACATTCCTTATCAATATGCGCCAACGAAGAAACAGAAAGAGAGCAAAGTGCACTTAGTAATTTATGTTTACCCCCATTTTGTAATAATGTGTAGCAATCATTTAAAGAAAGCAGACGTTTAAATTTACGCCTTAAGTTACAATACTTATTCAAGCTATATCACTATGTATTATGTGTACAACCTTCATTAGTTTTTTTGAATTATATATAACATATTCTTTTTTATTCACCTTTATTCTTGAAATATATATAAAAACGTATACATATTTTGAATATAATACGTTTTGGGATAGTAATAATTCGGATAAAAAATAAAAAGTTTGACATTCCACCATTTCAATTGATAATGATTTAAGAACAACGATAAAATGAATTTCAAATGAATTTTGTGCAAGATAAGTTTAACGGATAAACAAATCAAATCCTTTTTTGAATAAAGTAATACAAGAATATGACTTGTAATAATAGAATATTAAAAAAATACTACTACTACTTCAACTACTACTGCTACTGCAACTGCTACTTTTTTTTCATCTGCTGCTAACATTATTGCTACTTCTGCGACTACTACTACTTCTTCTACTACTGCTACTACTTGTTCTACAGCAACAACATCAACAACACAACAACTACTACTACTACTTCTACTACTTCTAAAACAACAAATACTACTTCTACTACTACTACTTCTATTACTACTACTAATACTTATACCACTACCACTACAGTAACTACTACTACTACTACTACTACTACTACTACTACTACTACTACTACTACTACTACTACTACTACTACTACTACTACTACTACTACTACTACTTCTACTACTACTACTACTACTACTACTACTACTACTACTCATAATAATAATAATAATAATAATAATAATAATGATAATAATTAGAATTATTATTATTATCATTATTATTATTATTATTATTATTATTATTACTATTATTATTATAAATATTATTATTATTACTATTATTATTATTATTATTATTTGTATTATTATTTATATTATTATCATTATTATTATTATTATTATTATTATTATTATTATAATGAAGCAGACTGTTGAAGGCGTTTGTTTCAAATTTTGATGTTAACTCATTGTATGTTTAGTTCATCGACTTAGCCTTACAATAGAAAATTAAAATGCTGGCTATTTGAAACTGTTCAAGACAATAACGGCGAGGAAAATCGTTATTTTATTAGATAAGCCGGAACCGTTGGTGCCTATAAAGAATAAACATATATACCAGCAATCATTTTCATCGACTTAATTCTGATAAATTGAGAGCCTGGATGTATTTTTTTATAACTTTTCTCAGGATCCCTTTTACTAAAATGTAACAGCGTTATATAACTATAAATCTATAGCTCTATTATTCCGATTACAAATTGAACTATAAATGAAATGACGACGATACCTTTTACTTATATTTAGTCTCTTGTTGTTTAAAATACACAAAAATACAACATGGGCGGTTGAGAATTATAGCAAATATTGCACTCAAAAACAACTTAGGGGTAGTAATTTTTATGTTATTATACCGAACATATATATCAATTCGATCAAGAAACTAAATACATAAATACTATACATGCTGTTATATTGGAAATCGAGAATTAATCGACATCGTTTTATATGAATTCATCAAAATTCGATAAGTACAACTAATTTTCGGTAATACGAAACTGCTATTTCTAGACACGTAGGGTTGATGACAACCTAAACCCTGCTAGGGCTTTTTTTTATTATCTTCCAACGGCATGAAATAAAAAAAACATATTCAGGGACATACACCTGATATTTAAAAATGGTTAAACATAATGCAAAATAATAGTAAAAGACTGAGTTGTTTTCGGCAACAAATAAATTTAGCATGTATAATTTGATTTTACTTTATTTAAATATGATTTGTATAGATGCAATTCTCAAAGTACATATTCCAATTAGTTTGTTTTAAAACTGTAATAATTACTTTATGTATATGCAAAACATAACACTATTTGTGATCATTACAATTCATAATCTGTACCTGTGTGTTATAGTAAAAGCATTTCATTTTGAACGTAAATTACACTTTTCCTCTACCTTTAGAATCGTTTATCAATACTGCACCGATCTTGTTCATCTCCGCGAGACGCGAGGATTGGAGTCTGGGGATATCTCAATCTCCACTTTATATGGAAACATAGTCCCCAGTAACTGATTCCATCGACAGAACTGTCCATAATATAAACAGTGTTTATACTTTTAGCTTGCATTAAAAGTATTTATTTTGTGGTAATGAATCTATATATGCCCCAACAATAGCACAAACGTTCAAAACCGGTAGTTGGAATACGTAACCTATATAGCCCATGTCTTTTGATAAACTATTGTGCGGGAAAAAGCTAGCTCGTTTAAGTCCATAATGTATACATCCGTCCATTTTAATACAGTATTCCAAACACTAAAATTCCCATCAAATGATTTAATCTGCAATCAGCAGCTTTATTTTTTGAAACGAGAATAAACAATGTCATCGTCAACATTTGATTCTCGCATTATGAAACCAACATACGGCTTAGAAAGACGAATGCCATAAAATATCAAATAACAGTCTGAAAATGGTACCATCAATCACATATTTAAATTAATAACAAACACGATATCGCCGATGCATACGCCTTTACTCGAAGAACCAAAATTATGTCGTAAGAAAGAATCTTCAAACACTTAAAGGGATTTACGAACAGTAAACATTTATTCACTGAATGATGGAATGTTATGTTGTTCAACAACTGAGTGTTGACAATTGAAGAAAACTCGACTTTCGTTTATTTTATAGCACAACTTATTCTGAATGTTTATACTTTGTTTTTATTCAGAAACGACTGTTGTGTTTTCAGAAATTGTATTAATACGACTTTATACGCTGTAGCAGTACTTACACATTGTAGCAAAACTAATACATGTTTGAGTAACCACACACAATATTATTATGTGTGCTTCTTCAGAATAATTAAAGAAATACGCAGATCATTACAGAGTTTTATTTATTCGTAGACTCACCAGACGCCTCTCACAACCATTATATATAAGTTAATTGGATTGACCTTAGTTGTTGGTGACAAGGTGTATGTTGCATTGAGATGTTATCTAGTGTTAAACGCGCAGATACTGACAACAAATCAATCTCAATCGTGACAATAAGCCAAACAAATGCGTTTCTTCTTATACATGGTATTAATCGCAGAAATATTGCAAACAATTGTAACTGTGTAAAGGGAATAGGATTTGTCTACCAAAGATGTCAACACTTTTAATATTATTACAAATTATAAATAAATGCGTTTCATCCCCGGTGTTCCATTTTTGCTATCAACTATCTTGATACTTACGCAACAATACATGTATTTTGCTTGTGCTCGCACTTGCAGGAAGGTTTCACATTGGAAATGAAAACTATTTTATAAAACTATACAACTATTTAAGAAAAACTTTTACAGTTTAACCCTTATTTTGGTTGAAAATTTAAGCTGAGCGTATGGTGAATATGTGAAGGTTCTTGATTTGCGTACGTTGTGTATGCAGCCCAAGCATTATTTATTCCGAACTGCTTTCCGTTTGTGTCAATATGTTGACAGTATCTGTCTGCGCAGGCTTGCTTGAACATATATATTAATATTAATAATACTTATAATATATCAATAATAATATTACTGGTATAATCTTTATTATTATCGCTATTGTTATATATCATCAGCAATACGGATGTTTTCTTATTAACATTAATATAAACATAGTAAATTGTATCATAACAATTGCAATTATCATCAGCCTTGCCTTATTATTGTATTTGTCTTCTTTATCTTCATAACCGTCTAATATCGTGTCCATCAATAGAACCAGGAACAATTTGATCATTATAATCATCATCATCATAACCACTTTCGACTGAAGCTAAATGTGTTAATGTGTAAGATAGGCTGATTTTAGCTGTTAATCTGTTGAGTGACTCTTATCGCTGTTACATATTGTCTCAAATAAAATCAGTTCCAAATAACACAATTAATCAAATTTTAATATAACAATTGGTATGTAAATAATGCCCCGTTTTCGCTTTCGACTGAAGCTAAATGTGTTAATGTGTAAGAAAAGCTGATTTCAATCTGTTAATCTGTTGAGTGACTCTTATCGCTGTTACATATTGTCTCAAATAAAACCAGTTCCACATAACACAATAAATCAAATTTTAATATAACAATTTGTATGTAAATAATGCCTCATTTTCGCTTTCGACTGAAGCTAAATGTGTTAATGTGTAAGATAAGCATTGAAGTAATTAATATTCAAATTGTCAACCTTCTGAAAATTTCTGTTAATTTGTTTGAGTGACTCTTATCGCTGGTGCATCTGTGTCTCAAATAAAATCAAATCCACATAACACAATTAATCTTAATTTAACAATTCGTATGTAAATAAGGCTTCTATTTCGCTTTCAACTTAAGCTAAATGTGTTCATGTGCACGATAAGAATTTAATTAATTAATATTCAAATGAAAAACCTTCTGAAATTCCAATAATCGCACCAGAAATTGTACAATATATATATTATAAGTGTTTATTTTCTTGCTTTCTTTTAAATACTATTACACGTAAATTAAAGTACCAACCGTTTGTTTTATAAGTGTGCACTACTAGTATGCCTATTCTTGTCTCCCTAGTTGAATTTTCATACCAATATTAGTTTTGTTACTAATACATGTTAGTGTATCAGAACTAAAAACTGTTATGATCTAGATATGATCTAGTGATGTGTATTTTTAATATGTTCAAAACTGCCATTTGTTAAATGTAAATTGATTAATGGAAATTATACTTAGTAGCAACACCTAGTGAACGAATATATGTCATAGAAACACATATTGGAAATAGTTAAATTAATATCGGCATATCTAGTTTGTTTTCTTATTGATTAACTGTGTGTACTTGCACAAAAGGCACACGGGATCCAGTGGTATTCAATTATGTTGAAAGTATCTTTTGTGAAAATGTTAACTCTTAAAAATTGTTTTTAGTCACAACTTTTAGTACGCAAATATCTTTCCATGCGATCTTATAAACACTTATTGAAAATAGTTTTTATATATACTGTATATTGTATACTGTTAATCAAACACTGTTTGTATCTTACTTGTTTATGTTTATGCAGACGTTCATTATAACATTTATATATACACAGTTTATACTGTTAAACAAATTGTTTTAAGAAGGGAAAAAACTATTTCAATGCTAACATAAAAAAATCATAGTAAATAAAGATAAAAAAAAACACAAAATCTGTTCAGTGCATAGATAATATGTAGCTGAGCGAAATATATATACCATCTATATTTTAAAAAATCCTGATGTTTACATAACCACACTTCTTAAATTTTTTGTACAAAACATCTTAAAATAACCACGTTTTTTTGTCCGGTAGAAACTTATACTGGTTACACTAATAACATAGCAATACACTGTATTCAACAAAAAGTGACGTTTAGATAAAATGATCTACATATTTTAAAGACTTTTTTCAACTACCTTAAAAAATCAATTTTCAGCCTCATATACTTGAGCTTGTTTCTTAAAACTTTTGTTAATCAGTAAGCTGATACCCGTACTACAATACTATTGCTAAAGTTAAAAAATTGGCCTGTGTGCTGTTTACTTGTTTGTTGTTGTTGTTTGTTTTGTAAGCATTTCTCTTAAGACATTTTACATCATAATAGCGTTATTTTTGTATCGTGTTGTTCATATACAATATGATTGCAGATATATGTATTATGTCTAGATACCTATCTTTTGGTCTTTGTTTCTTTTGCAATATTGTTGTAACCTTTGTAACTAGAATGTCTGTTGGATGCTGTTCAAATCACCGTTTAGACTGTAGATCATTAACTTTAAATTTTTGCCTTTGTTTACAAACGGTACTAACAGCCAAATGGACTGGCGCACAAAACATTACCATTTACTTAACTATCATTTGGTATGAGTATTAAAATATGTACTCTAAATGTAAAAGGGCTAAATAACATAGACAAACGCATTAAATTTTTTAAATGGTTAGACGAAAAAAAAATAAATATATGTCTTTTACAGGAAAGTCATCTAACACCTACCTTAGCACAAACCTTGAAAAATGAATGGGACGGAGATATTTATCTAAGTGGACAACATACAAATAAACAAGGCATCGCTTTTTATGATAAAAAGTAATACAGGAATAATAGTGGATAACTTCAATGAAATAATAATTGGCAGATAAGCAAGCATAGACATAAAAATACACGAAACACAATTAACATTAATAAACGTTTACGGCCCTAACATAGATGAATCCAAATTTTACGAGACATTGCAATCCTATATAATAAGTAACCAAGATAAAAACATTACAGTCGGAGGTGATTTCAATATTGTTCTAAACCCATTATTAGATAAAAGAAATGGAAACCTATATTCTCACTCAAAAAATAGACAAATTTTGAATAACATAATTGAAAACTACAATTTAATCGATTTCTGGCGTACAGTTAATCCGAATGAGAGAAAATTCACTTGGCATTCAAACACAAAACCAACAATATTTTGCAGATTGGACTATTTCTTAATATCTGAGTCACTCTGCAATATTATTAATACATGCAACATAAAACCAGGATTTATGACCGACCATTCTCTAGTTGAACTTAAACTGCACAATATACAACCTGAAAGGGGCCCAGGATACTTGAAATTAATAACAGCATCTTATTAGATACACAATACCAAACGCAAATAAAACAGGAAATAACCAATACAGCTCAAAATAACAAAGATGCTAACCCCAACACATTATGGGAAATAATTAAAGGTAATATACGTAACACAACAATACGATACACATCATTTAAACAAAAAGAAACAAAAAAACTTGAAACTGAAACCATGAAAATAATTGAAACATTTGAAAAACAATTGCATGAAACAATAACAAATGATACCAAAGCCATTGAAGATGAAATAACATCAAACAAACAAGTATTATAAGACATCTTTCATACACAACTCAATGGAATATTACTACGAGCGCGTGCACAGCATGTTGAACACAATGAAAAAAACACAAAATACTTCGCAAACATCGAAAAACGTAGAAGTGAACAAAAAACTGTACACAAATTAGTAGTTAATGGCAAAGATATAACAAACAGAACACAAATACTAGAGGAACAACGTTTATTTTTTCGAAACCCTCTATAAACGAAAACATATTGAAACTAACACCCTTTTTAAAAATACACATCATGCTTTAAATCAAGAGGAAAAAATATTGTGTGACGGATTATTTAATGAATATGAATGTGGACTAGCACTTAAAGAAATGCAAAATAACAAAAGTCCAGGATCTGACGGCATCACAATCGAATTTTATAAAATATTCTGGAACGATATTAAAACACATTTAATTAATTCACTTAACTATTCATTTAACAACAAAAACTTAACTACGCTACTAAAACAAGGTATAATATCACTCATTCCAAAACCTGGAAAAAACTTAGAATCCTTATCAAACTGGCGCCCGATTAGTTTACTGAACAATGATTATAAAATTGCAACAAAAAGTATATCCAACAGAATTAAAAAAATATTACCATCAATCATTTCAAGATCTAAATCTGGCTTCATAAAAGGACGTTACATTGGTAAAAATGTACGTCTGATACAAGAATGCATACATTATTTCAACCAACCAAACAATTCAGGCCTTATTTTCTTTGCAGACTTCGAAAAGGCTTTCGATTCACTAGATCATTCGTTTATGTTCTCTTGTTTAGAAAATATCAATTTTGGTGAAAGTCTAATTAAATGGGTAAAACTATTTTACACCGACATAAACAGCATTATTATTAACAATGGATTTTTTTCAAACAGTTTTAACATCGAACGAAGGGTAAGACCTTTCCCACTTTCATCCTCGCTATTTATTATATGCATCGAGTATCTATCACACTATATCCAATCAAATAAACATATAAAAGGAATATCGCTAGAACCTGACGACGAAATTAAACAGTCCTTATTTGCTGACGATGCAACTTTAAATGACAATAGTGACTCATTCAATAACCTTATAGAATCGCTAACCCTTTATGGAACGGCATCAGGTCTAAAACTAAACACAAGTAAATGCACTGTGCTACGAGTAGGTAAATTTAAACAAAGTAATATTCAACTTAAAAAAGAAATGAAATTCCACTGGACATCCGATGAAGCAACAACGTTAGGAATAACCTTTACAAACAATGAAAATGAAACAATTCTAAAAAACATATTTCCTAAATTACAAAAATTAAAAAATTGTTTAAAATCATGGCAGCATCGTAAACTTACACTAATCGGAAAAAACACAGTGTTGAAAACGTTTGCACTCCCTAAATTAATTTATACACTAACAGTTCTCCCAAACCCACCAAATGATATTATTAAAGATATACAATCAGCAATATTTAATTTCATATGGGACGGTAAACCTGATAAAATTAAGCGAACCCAGTTAATTCAATCTGTAGAAAATGGAGGTATCCAATTAACGGACATCGACTCATTCTTGAATGCAATCAAATGCAGCTGGGTTAAAAGATATCTAGATAAAACCAATACAAGTAAATGGAAATTATTCTACCAGAAAATCCTAAAAAAATATGGTGACTCCTTACTTTTTGAATGTAACATCAACAATACCATTTTGCATGAAATTGCAAACGAAAACATATTTCTATCGAGTGTTTTTATCAGCATGGACTAATGTTACTCATAATCTAGAAACCCAAATAACCAGTAAAACTATTTTATGGAACAATAAAGACATAACTTCAAACAATAAGACTTTTTTCTATAAAGATTGGTTTGAACAAAACATTAAATATGTCGACCAATTGTACGATTACAGAATAAATGACTTTTATTCTTTTTAGAACATATTTTATATATACGGAATACCTTCAAGCAATTTCCTAATGTATTACACATTAATTAAAAGCATACCCATACATATTAAATCTTCAATTAATAAAGATAACACACCATGTACCCAAACATCATTCACGGAAAACATACTTGCAAAACAAAACAAAACAAACAAAATATTTTACAAACTACAAACTAAACACCCAGCAGAAAACTCCAAGATTCAAAATAAATGGCAAAACCTTCTTCGAGAACATGAATTTAATTGGAAACAAATATTTATCATGCCATATAAAACAACTATAGATAGCACACTGAGAAATTTTCAATATAAATATGTGCATAGAATCATAGCAACAAATAAATACCTTTTTAAGTGCAACCTATCCAACACAAATTTATGTGATATATGCAGCGAACACATTGAAACAATAGAACACCTGTTCTGGGAGTGCAAACATATTCAAATTCTATGGAACCAGTTAACAACATTTCTAGAGAAACAACAATTAAAATTAAAACTGTCTCTCTTTAATATCAGTTTCGGTGTGAATACTTTTAAAATACCAGAAATTAATAACACTGTGAACCACATTATCATACTCATGAAATATTTTATATTTAGCTTCAAATACAAAAAAACAAATACCTACCTTCAACTGTTTTATAAACTATTTAAAATTAAAGATCCAAATTGAAAAAGAAATAGGCCTCAACAACGATAAACTTCATATTTTTGAACAAAAATGGAAACGCATAAACTTTCATAACCCAGTCCAGTTGTCTTCTACCTAACTCTCCGCAAATCATCTATATGATTGATTATTACATTTAAAAATAACAGCATACACCACAGGCAACCAAAGAAAAAAAACAGTATATCCTAGCATATCATGTATAATATGTGTTTGACATTATAACTGTTGTATTATACCACTTTTGCTCTTGCTTATGCACATTGTATGTTTTATATTGAATAAAAAAAAAATCATAACCACTTTCAATATCACTTGTATAAAACGCTTATTACTTATTAAAATACTTGGAGTTCTTTTTTGAATTGCATTTCAAATTATAAGATAAATTGTTTTGTCACTGCCACACTATGTGGGGATAATGTGTTTTATTAACAAAGGCATATCCGAAATCCCAACAGTATTGTTAAGTGATGTATGGGCGATGTTCTCGGATTAAGTATAATTATGTCAATTATTGCACATGTTTGTGTCTATGCTTTTTTTCGTCAAAATTATCAAATTATCAAGAAACGAAGATCTTTCAAATACAGGTTTTAGTTTGGGATATAACATTATTGAGTTAACTGATGTGACACTGAACTGCAATTTAGTGGTGTACTGGTCTCGTAATCGTTTTCTTGAAACGGGATAAATTGATAAGTGCTCACCGATTCAGGGAAATGTTATACATCGATAAAACCGTTTTGGTTAAGAATTCCATTCTTTGAATGACGAATTGTTCACGTTTTCTCTACGTTCGATTTTTAATCTTTGTTACAGTGATGAAACAACGCTTTTAATAATACAATGTCCCAGTTTTAAAGTATATTGTTCATGCAATACTTACCGATCCTGATATATATGTCTATATACAAGGTAAATCGATCAACGGCGGCATATTGCGATAATGAATGTGTTGACATATTACATAAAATAGTGTTTTACAAAATGCACTTTGAACCTGCCTCTTTTTCTCTCTTTGATAAATCCCCGAACCTTGCAGTTATAATAGTTCAAAATGGATTCAAATACAATGACTAAATTTAGCATTTAATTAATATGAACGCCCAGGTCTTTAATACAATTCTTTTATAATAGATATATTTTAATGACCGAGTTTGATACATTCTTCAAGCGAATTCAATACAATTATGGAAGTGGTAATTTTTCACTAACATATACCAGCGTTACTACTGAATACCTCAGATAAGTTACCCATGAGTTTGACACGTAATTGCACTTCGTGTAAATGGATAGGATTGTGCGTTTTCCATCGATGCCAATATGAATCATGTTACGTCATAATTTACCACGATCGATGACTTCATGTTTCTTCCGTTTGCATGGAAAACGCTTTTTATCAAGAACGTTATTTAAGAAATAATATTTTTCTATCATGGTTTGTTGTCGAAAAACCCACAGTAAGGAGTACAGATGCGTAAGAATTAAATCACGAGTGCGAAGCACGAGTGATTTGATAACACGCATCTATACTCCTTACTGTGGGTTATTCGACAACAAACCATCATAGAAAAATATTATTTCGATTCTAACACGATTCTGATTGATTTGGTTTAAGCTATTGGACGTGAACTATATTTTCCAATAATTCGCCCTTCTTAGTACAAAGTTCACTATTTAGTGACGTCATTTAATTGTACATACATATGACGTCGTTTTCATTCATCAATATTGTGCAAATGACGTCACTTTCATTGAGAACAACAATCGTAGAAACTAAATGACGTCACTTTTATTAATGCTACTGAAAAACTGACATGATATAAATGTTTTCTTAATTTCGTTTCTTAACAAATAACATTCTTTGCAGGCGTGGTTATGCCACTTATCACCAGATATACAATTTGTTGTTTCATTACATTTATATACATGCTACATTTATTACATTTCTTTGAGAGCGGGTTTTAGCACGTGCATTTTACTGCAATATTTTCTATATTTATTCCGAACTATTTTCGAAACATTAAGCTCCGCCCATACATTATTGCAGAACAACCCACACTTGATTTCCTTCTTTGTCTATAGAAAACAAGTCGCGTGCCGTGTTAGAATAAATATTTCTTACGGATTCGCGATGACATGCATTGCTTCTGTAAAGTTTTCATATATAATATTGCATGCGCATGCGCTTAATTGTTTTTTTTAACCGTTTTGTTGCATTTATATATTTTTGTCAATATAGGTTTACCTTGTTCGCAGTACGGCAGTTCGTTGTTTTTTATATTTTCAGATCATGTAATTCGGCATCAAACAAATTTAAATTTACTTCAAATCTAAATTTACTTACAATCAAATCTTTTTTAAGTGTTTTCAGAAATTATAAGGTTTACTTATTTAAAGCATTAACGGGATTTTTTTCGTCGTATATAACGGAGTCACAGGTTAGACATGGGAAAAGTGTTATTTTTAATATTTTTAATTAATTTAAATAAATCGGTATCGTTTATATAACTATTATTTTTTATCCAATTGGCTGTTTTTAATGTTCGAGAGTTTTTGCCTCCATTTAAACATTCCTTTCTATTGGTTTGATAACAGATTACATCACATTCACCATGTTTAAAAATATCAAAAGTATACATAATAGAAGGGGAATTTTCAGGCTCAATATATACAAAATACATGAAATTCAATAGTGAAACGCATATTTCATTTAAGCCCAATAATGCAATCGATTCCTAATGAGACAGCTCGACGAATAAAGACTTTGAGATGTACAATCATAAACACTCGAGTGCTTCGCTGTACAGGTTGCAATCGTCTGTAAGAATGAATATGTTATCTGTAGCTTTTAAGATCTATTTCAGAGACTTTACTATACCAAGTCTCAGTTAAATATTTAATATTGCTGTTATTTAGAATAGACGTAAATTTCATATCGCAGTGTTTAAATGTAGTAAGTCGTTCAACATTCAATGTGACAACCGTTATGGCATTCTTGCGAACGTCAAATTTCATGTTCACTAGCTTTTTATGTACATTTTTTTCAGGAACGCGTCCTTGCCTTCAGATCAGGTATTTACAATTATTAGTATAATTCTTCGTCAGACATCCACCACTTCCTTTGGATACGATTCGGAAATTCCAAATGGGCTACCTTTCAGCTGTTTTGACTCTAGTTGGCCACAATTGCCACGATTGGACGAACTTTATTCGGCTGATATCGGCTAATACGATACGTCTTGTGCATCTTATCTCGGATTGAGCGTTTTTCACATGAAGTCTTTTTTTTTCAAGTCAAATATATTTTTATTGAGTTGCTGGTCTTTCTTCTCTGGTAATTGGACAAATATAATATTTTCATACGCATCGATTCGAGGCTCGTTATTTAAGTTTGTAATTTTCATTCTTTCAGATTTTCTTACCCTGTGTGGTTTTGTCAATTTCTACTGGCCTTTAAGATTTAGCGTGATCTACCGTGATTCCATTCACACTTTCACAGAACGGTTTTTATTGGAAATAAACTTTTTTTCGCAAACACTGGTGATATTTGAACCCTTGACTTTAATGGCTACTGATTTTTAAATCGAAGCGAACGTGTGTGTAGAAATAGCAATGCTACTTGTGAACATATATATGTTGTTATGGGCTAATCATGTCAAGGTTTGAAGGCTTTTCGAATCAAAACCTCGTCAAGCTGAGGTAAAATCTCTCGAAATTGTTTAACGCCTCATAGCAAGTTTGATTGCATATACTTTAGTCGTTATGTTTCCATCAATTTACAATGCGATCTATGAATACCACCACCCGAGCGCTTTTCAATTTGACGACTTCACCTTTCTGCATATAATCGGACTTCCTCGAATAAGGACAGGTACGGAGGTAATTACAAGCTGTAATCAACGGAAAGGTCTTGACGTAACCTTTCAGATATTTGAATATTATTGTATCGTTATTGCATAATAAAGATGCGAAATATCAAAACAATTGTAGATATATGTTGTTCCACATTCCGTGTAAAAACTTTATAGATAAACTTATTCAGCTAAACCTTCGTAAAGAGGCATTTTGATTACAGAAAAAGCATAAATCCGTTCCCCCATTGCACACAACTTAATGATGATCAATTCAATATAATGTTATATTATTACTCCATCATACCATTGAAACATGTATTGTCAAATGGAACCGTTCACGACACCTTAAACTCACTTCTAAAATCTAAATATACTTCGTAGAGGAACTCGTGGACTTACACGATACTTATAACATGCTACAAATCGATATTGATTTCAGAACTGGGAGGATTTTACTGCCTGAAGTGGTCAACTCCGGGGAGGTATTCATAGTTGAGGTTGCATTTAACCCAAAGTATGTACATGGTGTCGGAACATAGTCATGTACATTTCAAACCGACTGACAATGACGTTCATTCATTGTTCGAACTCAAAGAATGCAAACGTTTTAATCGCACAGTTCTGTTTGGACATTTATAAATAAGTCCAAATATAAAACAAATTCCCACAAAAACTGTATTCGTGTACATGCTTTGGAAAATGCCAAATGTTTTTCAATTCGTACAGAACAAAATAACACAAGTAGGACAAGTAAGTCCACTCAAACTGGTTAAGAAATTTTTATGTGAAAACAACTCCTCAATCGGAATACGATCTTTGATGATAAATAAGTAAAACAGCGAAGTGATCAAATACGCTATCTAGCTTGGTAAAAACAAAATGTTTACCGTATTAATACAAACTATAAACAATTACAAAAAACACACATACAAGACCAATACTGTATTATATTTCTAACACATATCTTATTTGTTCTACACCATATTTAAAAGGTATGGTTCATCTTGAGTTTATGATTATCGGGGTTTTGTTTCATGTAGGTACCGTTCATCCACCTAAAATTTACAACTTTTTAAAGGATTACGTGGACTTTCACGAAACTGATACAATGTTTCAAACCGATATTGATTTCGGAACTGGTATGGTTTTACTGTCTGCTGTTGTCAACACTGAGAGTGTTGCATATAACCCAAAGTATTGCTCATTCAGTCGGAACATATATGTACATTTCAAACAGACCAACAACGGCATGTATTTATTTTGCGAGCTCAACGCATGCAATTACGTGTGCTTATAGAACAGTATTTTGGGAGATTTTCAGATGAGATCATATGTTAAGTGAATAAAAAAAATTATATTCGTTGATTTGCTTTCTGAAATTCAATTCGTTTTTTGTAATTTGTACAAGACAGACAGACCACTAGAAGGACAAGTAGGTCCATTTAAATTGATTGAGGGATTTTTGTAATCAGTTTACTATTTTAGTAGTTACTTTATAATACAAGCTAAAATGCGCTTTGCAATGACATATTGATCAACTTAATAAATGACCATTACACAAAATAAATTAAATTTTTTGTCAATAATCTTCAATCGTGGTACGATCTTTGAAATGTTTTTTAAACAGTGTAGTTATCAAATCGAGCTTAGTAAGATGTAAATGTTAAATGTTTTCATAACATATATAGACAGAAACAAACAGTAAGGACCAATATTGCATTTGTATTTTTATATCATATCGCATTGTTCATACGCCTTATTTAAACGTTATGGGTCAGTGTTAGGTTATGATTATCAGATTTCTTTTTCATTTAGATACCGTTCAAAACCTATAATAAACAACGACATAAAGCATTGCATGGAAATTCACAATAATGATACAATTTTACATAATGATATTGATTTCAGAACTGGTAGGATTTTACTGCCTGAGGTGGTTAACACCGGGGAAGTTATAAAAGTTGGGAGTTGCATTTTAACCCAAAGTATTGTACATGCTGTCGGAACATATTATGTACGTTTCAAACCGACACCCTCTGACATTTTTGAGATCTTAACGCACGCATATGTGTTAGCTTATGGTATAATATTTGGAAGTGTTAAAGAAACGTCGAAATATAAAATAAGTCTAAAAATGCATATTATTCATAGATTTGCTGTTTGAAATGCCAATCGCTATTATGGTGTTTTGTGTTCCATTTGTACAAGACTAAACAGTCATGAGTTGGAAAATTAAGTCAACTTAATTTGGTCAAGAGATTATTGTCATCGGTTAACTATTATATTTATCAAATGCAAAAAATGCCTTTTATATTCAAATGTGCATGCCATAATCCAATTATAAGAAAGAAATTAAATACCATTTTCTGGGAAAACATGAAAACTCAATCAGGGTACGACTCTAGAAATAATTGTTAAAGTTACGCCATCAAGCTTGGTAACATCAAAGCCAATTGTAATTTAAGAAAATATAGAAAGGAGAACGCAAAACTAACACGAACTATAATGTATTTTTATTTGCATCTCATATCTCATTTTCCATACACCATATTTAAACGTTATGGTTCACCTTCAAGTCTATGATTACCAGGTTTCTTTCGTTTTATTTAGACATCGCTTATCTCTTCAGGGTCTTTATATTGATGCTTAGTCTCATAAAGATATAATAACTGGCATTTGTATCAGGAATGTTGACTACAATTGTTTTTGTTTGTCCAACTACACTCAATATAGTAAACAGGCTGTTTTTTTTGTGTTCGCAATTTGATTCTTGGTTTACCGATTATTCGTGAATATCAATCAACGTTGTAACACTGCTGTAGACAAGACACTAAGACATGTAAAACTACCCGGGTCAAGGGGCGTAAATATAATGCAATCTAAGTTCCAAACTACTGCGGAATGTGGTAACTTCTTTATGACAGATCCAATCCTTTTTGAATTTGGTATAATTGTATAATGCAGTTGTAGGTGTGCGTTTTTTAATCGTCCACAATTTACTATTTCATTAGATATGCCGATTAACTATCTTTGAATATGTTTGCCATCATGCTTAATGATATACGCTATAGGTCGATTAATATAATTTCGTAACAAAGTCCGTACGACTTCCTGAGTGTTGTTTGTGAGTATGTGTGGATGCGAGTATGCCTGTATGTCTGTCTCCCTTCCGGCCCGCACTTCGCAAGCCCGGCTGCCCACCGTTCGCCGGTCTGTCTTCCTGTTTGTCTGTAGGCACACATGTTTCCAAAGGCATTTTCCTACAACATTCAAACTTTGTTGTATCGTTCACGTGCGGTGTTTATGACCCAAATTAAACCTATCAAATTGATATCCTTTTTTCATGTAATAAGTTACACGGCATCGCGTTACATATACGTATATTGGCAGTATTCTTATTGCGACAAATTCTAGTTCACCAAATTGTCGTCGATTAAGTTCCATTCGAAATGGTGTTGTTTCTTTAAACAATGGAACTTTCTATATAAAGTTCATTTAATCCCACTGGCAGTGATGCTAATTGTATTACTCTGTGGTGACCATTAGCAGACGCCGTCGATTTTATTTCACAGCATCGCTTTAGGAACAGCAACATAGCTTGGCGCACCTCTCTATTCCTGACAGCATAAATCAGCGGATTCCATACGCTTGTTGACTTGGCGAACAGTGGTGCTAAGATGGCCACTGTTGGAGACATATTGGATACGTCGTTGAACATTGTCCACAGCGAAAATATGGCATAAGGCAACCATCCGGCCAGAAAGCCAACTGAAATGGAAAAGGATACAAGCAATAGTTTAAATATCATTTTAAGTCACGTTTACACCAATAATATCCAATTATTTGAAATATTACAGGGACTTCAAACATTTAATTTCTTCTTAACAATATCGAAAAATATAACAATTTGACATGATTTAACTATTCAAATATTTGAATCAATGTCATATTATTATTAATTTTGTTTAATGTTTTAACACACACATAACAACATATTTAACACTCGTTTTGTATACATTTTTAGCTCATCTTTTTTTAGAAAAAACATGTCATCATTGTCGGATTTTATGTCATCACATGAGCGTCGTAGTATCAAATCTATTGCATTCAAACTTGGAACACATACTTACTAGTATGAGGGGACTGGGCAGGCAAAGTAACTTTGGCTGGCATTTTAACAGATTTATGTACCCTTTTTATACTTTTTAAGTTTTGTATTTAGGTCCATTTTCTTCCTAAAGTTTCAAAGCTTTCGATTTCATACTTGCAAAACTTACTAATTATCATAATGGGAATGTGCATGCAAAGTTATGTAACTCTGACTGGCATTTTGACAGAATTACGGCCCCTTTATACTTAGAAAATTGAAAATTTGGTTATGTTTTGTGTTTTGGTCCACTTTACTTCTAAAGTATCATAGCTATTGCTTTCAGACTTGAAACACTCGCTAACTATTATAAGGCATTTTGACGTAATTATGGCCCTTTTTTGACTTAGTTACTTTGAATATTTGGTTAAATTTTGTGTTTAGATCTACTTTACTTCGAAAGTATCAAAGCTATTGCTTTCAAACTTCAAATACGTTCATACTATCATGAGAGTACTGTACCTGGCACGTTGAATTTGACGCTGATCATTTAATTACCTTGACTCTCAAGGTCAAATTATTAAATTTTGCTAAAATTGCTATAACTTCTTTATTTATGATCAGAGTTGATTCATACTTTGACAAAACAAACCTTACCTTACATACCATATTAGATTCCACCCAAACAGTATACACCCCTCTCGAACGCCACACCCGACCCCACCCTCGACTACACCCCCGACCCCACCCCCGACCCCGACCCCACCCACGACCCCCCCTTAAAGCTTTTTTACACATACTTAAAAAACACAAATATTTATTTTTATTATTTTATTTTTGAAAGACAGTACCATCCCACCCAAGAATCCCCCCCCCCCCCAAAAAAAAAGGTTTTTCATTTTTTTCTTATTTTTGAAATATAATGTAATAAATGACTACACCCCAGACTTTACACACCTCTCCACCCCCCCCCTTTTGATTGAAGCATTGAGATAGATCGGTTCATATTTAAAAAATAAAAATAGATAAGCGTTTTGCATCCGCTAGGCGGTGCTCTTGTAGGATTCAAGTTATTGTAAGCAGGTAAGAATAAACAATTGTACATGCGTAATCTTACATTCGCTACAAAAACTGCTATAAATCGGTGTTTAAACATGGTTAATTTGCAGATCGAAAATATGGGATTAGATGATACCCTTTCTGATTAATACTGATTTGTTATGTCACCGTAAAAAAAGTATATACATTAAGGTTTATCTAAGTACCAAAAGCAATTTTTTTGTTAGACAATATTATTAAAAATTGTTCAGAAAAAGGACAGTCTTACCGATAATTAAACATGCAGTGGACGCGACGTAAATTTCTAGCCGACGGTTGGCAGTTACTTGGCGTGAGCTGTTAGTTTGATGCCGTCGAACCTTAAATACATATGTATTGATTACATTTTGGCAATAATACAAATTTGGAACAGGTACTTCTATGTCATAACACGAAAACGCCAATTTAAACGCTATCGGCGTTGCAATTATTATTGAGATTTCATGTTGCCATAATTGTTAAACGTATTTGTGATTTAAAAAAAAAAAAAAATTCCCTTATTTGACATGTTCGAACATACTATACACAGTAACATAAAACTAGTTTATTAAAGGTTTTTCGTTCAAGACATTTAAACCTTAAAGTGATATTATGGGCATCTAACAGTTTATAGGTGTCTATCGCAACCGTTGTTTATTTTTGGTGTTTTCACTTCATATACATTTATATTTGTTAATGCAGCATCGACATACTAAAACAATATCTCGGAAAGAGAAAAATAATGCATTTGAATATCAACCGTTCTTTCGTTTGACAACTGATCACGCATGAACCATGTGAACTTAAATTAAGTTTTAGTGCAGATTTGTTTATACGACACAAAGACACAATTTTGTTTTACGTATCATTTCGGCTTACAGGACTGGGTGAGTCACGTAAAATATAGAATATAAAATATATTTTTAAACAACTGGGAGCAAGATGAGTTTCAGATAATTGGTCAGTAACCAAATTTTAACTTACACTTTTGACTTGTTAATTCTTTTCAGCTCAATTCAACACTGAAAAATGCCCATAATATCACTTTAATACCAAAGAAGATGCCTTAATCTACCATTATGTTTATTTTCTCTGAATATATTCTTCAGTATTTATAATTCAAAAGCCAGTCGGTTAGCACAATTGAAAGAATACTAACAATACGTCCAAGTTTTTATTCGGATTTACACAGGTGTTCCGCTACTATTCTCGCATCATGCCAACTTAAAGAATACAGACACACATACATTTTGTTTCAGGAAATGAGACATAACATAAAAAGGTACATCATCTCCTTATACAAATGTAAACATAATTTCCTGCCACATCGCTAAGAAACACTTGTTCTAAATCAATGATGTTATCTATTGTCTTTCAAATAGGAGTGACATAAATTCGTTTACCATTATGCAAATACCCATATGACACTAGTTCGTATAACAGTTCAAAAGTTAATACGTTGAGATTTCTAATGTTCAAACAGAGCTTTATCCGACCACGCGTGTAAGTGTCAACTGAAATAATTATTCGGCCAGGAAACCCTTCTCTAACTGCGCCCTAGGCAGTTGTCAATTGCTTACATTAAACCACATAATTAGTACTGCTAAACCAGACAAAAAAGGCACTTGTGTTTGGTTATTGACCAAAGTAAGCTGGTATGACTAATTTTGAACAATGTGAATTAAATCTTATATGAGTTGAATAATTTTGTGTAATGTAAAATGCCAATATGGCTCGGCTTAAGGTAAAAAAGAATCATGTATTCCTTTTAAATTTTCGGTAATATAGGTTTAATGATAAATGATTTTGTTTAACTCAGCAACAATTTAACTTTCACGAATAGCCCTGTCCACCGAAAATATTATAACATATTTTCTGATGGCATTAATATAAAGAAGAGAAGCTCCAGCTGCTGAGCAGTATTGCAATCTCATTATAAACAATTAGTTGGTCCTTTATTTAAGGCAAGTGACCAATTGCCAAAACAGTACGTTACAGCACAATACGATACAACATACACACATAAAAGAATAAAGCTGGGGTCACCGCCTTGGAACGTGGTTTTAAACCGGGTTTAGAGCGCTCAGCCTTAAATTTGGCCCAGCAATATTCATGAATTAAACAAATTAAACAATAATAAAAAAGGAATTTCAACGCATTCAATTTAATTACCATTTAATCACTCAATGGTAGGAAGGAGACTCAAATAATGACATGAATGACGTTTCACTAAAAACTACATTATTTTGACGAAATGCCTTCGTTTACGACTGTCTTTGAAAACGATTGTTGCTCGATGACTAAATACTTAAATATATTTATAGTTAGCACACAATGGCACTCATCGTTTTTCTCTAGAGACATCCATCTGAAAAAAAAACATTTTGATAAAATAAATTATTATTTTAACAATTTCAAATAGTTATTGTTTAAATTGTTGCCAGGTATATGTAAATTGGAAACGATTTATACTAGGTTTAACATTAAGACAGATAGCCACACTTACAGACAAACACACAAACATACATACCGACACAAGGAGAGAAACACAGACCGATAAACACATTATTCAGACTAATCCTGAGCATATCTTTCATTTTTGATTCTCAACTTGTGTGCAAATCCTCTTAATCTAACATAAAATCAGCACAGACGCCTATGAAGTAAGTTCAAATAATTTTGCAGAAAATATAATGGTGTTCTTCTCTTATTTCCCTTCGTAATATAATCGTCGGTTATAAAATTGAAAACAATACATACAATGATGTTAATATCATAATAAGCTATGCTAGTTACTCAATATATACATGTTACATTATCAGCGAGATATATATATATATATATATATATGTATTAATAAATGGTTGATGAAATGTTACATTCAGATCCACATATTTCGAATGAATGTTAAGATGACTGTTGCTGTTAATGTATATGACTGTTCTTGATAATTGATCTGCGTGTTGTTATATGTGTATATTTTTGTGAATTAATAGTTTGAAACAAAAAATATATTCGTAATGCAAGTCTCACTTTGTTAAATATTGAAATCTGATTTTTACATCTTTGATCGTATCTTATACACAACTTAATTATTTTTTCTATACCACCATGGTTTAAAATTATCAAAACGTCAAAATCTGAATTTTATAATATCAACTTGCACAACGTTTTAATAACTACATTATTTTGACAGTGGGGCTTTAAATATAAAATGCAATTTTTGCTGGAGCGTGAAGTCTACGCAAACGGGCAAGAGTTGCTTCAAGAGACAAACATGTGTTGCAACGAACGTAAAATACAAGGTTTACGCTGATGGCTGGAAAGCTTTTAATTTAATACGCATAATATCAGTTATCATGCAATCAACCCGCTCATCAACAAAAGATAATACCACATAGACACGCATTATTACATATAAATGATCACAAAAATACATCCGCATTCACAGCCTATAATAAATACACTAACATAAGCTGATATCTTTTTAAAACAGTATGTGATAATACACGTTATGCACTATACACACTTTACCATATGACACCGCATAAGATTAATTTATTTCGCAGATATGCACAACGAGACTCTCAGATGAACATTCACGAATTAGAAACGAAAGCTAGGAAATATGTATATGTGAAAGATACCTTAAGGAATATTCCTGTGTAGCAGAAGAACATAATTAGTCCAGGAATACACAGGATTGCTACCATTAGACATATATTATACGATCTAACGGACATGTCTTCGTTCCTCCAGTCCGGTCCGCATGTTAGTCGGTTAGGCTCCATTGCAAAACTACCCCAGCCTACAAGCGGGGCCGTTGCCCAAAGTATTCCATAAATTAAACAGAGTATGATGATCATAATAGAGCGAGATTTTGTGATTTCTTTTGCAACACTTAACTCCATTATAACAATATAACGGTTCACTGCAATCGCCGTAAGTATAGAAATATTCGACACTGCAAGAACGGTCATACAAAATCCATACGACTTGCACCAAACATCACCGAAATCCCACAGTCCACGAAAACAAGGGGCAATTATAAACGGATAACCAATTACAATCATTCCAACGTCTAGTCCAACGCATCCCATTATTAAGAAGTTTACTGGGGTTCGAAGACGCGGTACTGCATAAAATGTTACTATAACTAATGAATTTAGAAGTGTACCGAAGAACATAAGCAACACAAAGATGATGCCAATAAGAATTTGACGGTTGTCCCCTTCATGATCATGAGAAACATTTCTACTCGCATCCATTCCTATATTTTCATCAATTATTTTAACGCGTTAATTGTTCACATCAATTCTGTAATCCCAAAGCATAGTATGTGGTGTTAACTACAGAGCTTATTTCCCGAATTATGGAAAACATTTAAGGTAGAGTATTCGGTTCTTCCGCAGGCATCTTGGATTTTGTTATTGATTCTGAGACGTGCGAAAACTGATGTTCACAGTCAACTGTGAAGGTACTGAGATATTCATATAACCAATACCCAATTGACTGCTGAGAGAAGATACTAGAAATGTAATTTCTAGAAAGTCCAATAATGACTTATGACTGGTGGTCCTTTACACACACTTTGTTATATCTATGTCTTAAGATTTATTGTTTTGCAACAATTGCACTAAATGTTCAACGAAATATGATTTTTGTTTGTAAATATTTAGCATTCGATTGCATTCAAACCATGTTTACTCACTTTTGTTTAATCATTAGCGAAAACGACCTTATATAGAATAACAAATACATCATTTAATACCGATGTAGCCTTATATAAAGTCGTTACATAATTACTAGTTATTTTAAGATGTGCATTCATCAATATATATAGTCAAATCAACTTATGAAAATTTAACAAGACAGTAAATCATTCAGATAAATAACATTCCAAATAACATTTTTCTTATTTAAGTGAACAAGGTGTAAACATATGATGTATTTACATAGCATATTGGTAGCAATAAAGATAAAACATAATAAATAAATTTTTCGTCAAATTAACATATTTAATTTGTTATTTATTGCCATATTGGACAGTTGAGTACAAGTGAACTTAGCAATTGTTTTATAACGATAAAGCCGTTACCGGGAAAAAGTATCCGAATGTACAAAATCGATTCACATTGGCGCTTTTCTTGTAAAATAGCATTGATGCAATTAAAGCCTTTTCAAATCAAAATTTAAATTTAAATCAAACAAAAAGCTTCAGAAAAGGATAAAGAATTAAAAGCTTATGAGACGTTTAAACTGTACGTCATATATTTAAACTCGCACACAGTTTGAAGCCATATTGAACTCGCCTAACGGCTCGTCCAATATGACTTCAAACTGTGTTTGTCTAAATATATCTCCGTATAGTACAGTGAAACGTCTAATAACCTATAATTATTATTGGATAAACAATAGTTGAGTAATTTGAACATATATTAATAAGAATGCATAGCTGGACTCTATATCAAGAAGTTTCAGAAATAAAATACACATAATGTTACAGCGCATTTATCTCATTTTATAAAAAGGCAGTATTTTCAAATACAGATGGCCTAAAGATTTCATGTTGGAGTGAGATTCTCAAGGTATACACGATTCGTTAGATGTTAAAGCCTGTATTTACATGTAAGAATGTTGCTCTGATCGTGATAGGGGCTTATTGCAGAGTGGATAGGGAGGTCAAGAATGTTGGTGTCTGACTCAAATGAGACAAAACGTAAAGATGATGCGATACACATGATAAACTGATAGCTTAGGGTTTATATGACATGCCCTAGACGGTTAGCTATTCATGCAGTTGCTATCAATGAGTGTCGAATAAAGGGTGTCGACTTGAGTATTGCTGCTTGACATTTTGAGACCAGGAACAACTCTGTGCGATTCAAATGTGTATTGAGACAAAGACCAAACACTACTTGATCCGTCCGTGCGTCGTTTTTCGTCCTTAGGATCAGTTTGCTTAAAGGTTCTGGACGTTTTTTGACGCTTTGTGCTGTTCGTTGATACAGCTTTTCGTTTTAAGAACAGATCGTTGAAATGTGTGTTTTAGAATGACTGTTTGGCTCGTTTCTTCGCAGAGGAAGTACATATTTGATTTATCCATAAGACAATTCTTCTTTTTGCTTCCAGCAAATGTAACTTAAAAAATTTGTCAAACATAACTATTTACCGATTAAATTTAAAGTGTTTACACCGGAAGCCGGAAGTTGTATTTTTATTTTATTTTTTAAGCATCATTAAGCAATAGTATTTCTGAACAAGCATGTGATTGTTTTGGCGCGTATTTTTCAGATTGGTGTTATGCGTCGTTATACCATTTACAGTTTGTTTTGACGCGAATATACATTCGTTTTTAGTTATATAACGAACAGTCGATTTATAATATAACAACGTTTTGAAAATATTAAAATGCGAAATTAATAAAGAAATAGTGAAAAAAATTCATCCTTTCTATTAAAAATTATTCCTTCTTAATAAGAAACTTGCTATAAACGTATGCTCCGACAATATTTGTATTTGTAGTCTGTCTCTTTTTAAATTTCACGTCCAGTAATGATACATACTTGTTTTGCTCACACATAATTCTCTATTTAAAGGCCATCTCGCTCCCCACCGTACAAAGTGTTCATGCCATATATGCATTTGGGAACACATATTATACATTTAACACTCAATAGCTTTATCATTACAATAAAAACAATTTTTGTATCGCTATATATTTAATGAAATTTCCTTAATCGTAACTGCTGGAGCATGTATAACAGCAGTTCTACTACGTTACTTGAACAAAAAACATTAAAATAATTACTTTCATTAAAGTCAATATAACGCTCAAAATCAACAAAAATTTCGTTAAGTATTTCGTAAAATAAAGTTAACACCTTAATAATCAGTGTTCCTTATAGCAATAGCCAAAATTTAAACGCTAAATGTGGTTTGATTACTTAGATTTTTGTAGATACAAAATGCTCGTTTTTATTTATTTGTGGCCACAATTAATTCCGGTGTGTAGAAATACCGAAATCCCCGTAATTACCGAAATCCCCAGATATCCCCAGAAATCTCCAATAATATTTATTATTTATCAAAATACTGCGGATATTAAGATAGAATATTGCAAAATACAATCTATTCAATGATGAAAAAATGTTTTTATCCATGTTTGGTAGTGAAAAACTAAAACATATACATAATTATTGGGATTCCGAGTATGAATCCATAGTGCATGTTTTCACAAGCACGATCAGGTACAGAAATCTCTTCAAGTGTCAAAAAATCATCTGGGTGGCTTTTTGATATTAGAAAGAAGAGGTACAGACAAACACTTAACAACAATATTCACAGCGGGGATTTCTGTACCTGATCGTGCTTGTGAAAACATGCACTATGGATTCATACTCGGAATCCCAATAATTATGTATATATTTTAGTTTTTCACTACCAAACATGGATAAAATCAATTTTTCATCAGTGAATAGATTGTATTTTGCAATATTCTATCTTAATATCCGCAGTATTTTGATAAATAATAAATATTATTGGGGATTTCGGGGGATTTCGGTAATTACGGGGATTTCGGTATTTCTACACACCCGGAATTAATTGTGGCCACAAATAAATAAAAACGAGCATTTTGTATCTACAAAAATCTAAGTAATCATACCACATCTAGCGTTGAAATTTTGGCTATTGCTATAAGAAACACTGATTGTTAAGGTGTTAACTTCATTTTACGAAATACATAACGAAATTTTTGTTGATTTTGAGCGTTATAGTGACTTTAAGTAGATGGCAGTGTAAGTGTTGATACGATTTGGCTGCTTTCAAAGTGGGTTTAGATTTGTTCATTTTACGATTATAAATAAACATTTTTATCAGAACAATAAATAAATGTAAAATACCCTTTGTATGTAGATGTCCCAAAATAAAGGATGGCATATTTAGAAAGTCCAAAACATGATTTCATCCAGAAAAAATGATATTAAAAGATTGACATTCTTACATTCCCAAAATAAATGTAAATAGTTTTACAGTCATTGTGTCAAAACATACAGTAGGCTTTGTTGGCATGCCCACGTTTAAATACGAAGGAGTTTGTACTTCGTATTCTATGTATAATTTTATATTGAAACCGTTGTAAATTGGAATACCGTGTAATACGAAATTACGTTTCAAAATATGTCGACCAAGGCATTTTCTCATTTTGTTGGTTATGAGACTGTTAAGGCACGGTTTTATTAAGGTAGCGCACCCGTAAAGATTTCCCGCGATTTCTTCGAAGAGCCTTTTTACCTGTTTACTTATGGATATCTAATTTAAGCAGATACTAATGCGAAGTTGTCGTGGCCGAGTGGTTAAGGCGATAGACTAGAAATCTTTTGGGATCTTCCCGCGCAGGTTTGAATCCTGCCGACAACGCATACTTTTGCGACGCGTTTTATTTCTTTTCTAACGTAATTTGATTTAATAAAGCAAATAAGCTATTTTTATTGTTAAATATGTTGCAATTGTTTTGCACAATCTTCAATTTTTTTAAATAAAAACAACGTTATGGCTTAATTGGGTGATTAACTGCTGATAATACAAATTATGCATGTTGCATTTGTATTGTTATTTCAAAAAGTAAACGGTAAATCTGTCTATTTTTTATATTGTTGCTATATATATATTGTACCTATACAAACGAAGTTCAAAATATTACTTAAATGATACTATTTTGAATTTTATTAACCTTTGTTTTTAACCAACCCAATTTCTGCTTGGCTGAAACCACTTACATTTCATTGCGTTCTTTACTGCATCTGTACACACCAACTGCATGACCATATTTTGAAATTTTGATGAATTTTTAAATTTACATATAACCCAGGGGTGCAAATAAACTGGACAAAAGGCGAGCGTGGGAGTTATTTTGAAAAAAAATCAATATATGTATTTAAAAAGCATGGAAAGCTTACCTTCACATGTGCATGTAGTTCAGTGAAATGATGCTGATTAAGAATATAATACCTTATATTATATTTGAAAAGGTGTCCATTACGGATGCGCTACCTTTATATGCCATATTCTCAAATATTCTCAAATGACTGTGGCAAGACATTTCTGGATTACAATCATGGTAGAAAATTCCGATATTAATTAAAGGGTGCTGGTCTGTTGCACACACTATATGATATGTCTTAAGATTCATTTCTTAAAAACTTCCGCACATAATGTTCAAAAGATTTTTGGTTCATGGTTTGATTATTGTAGATCAATTTTAAGAACATCGGTCATAATCAAAAGGAGGCATTTTCTGAAATTAAACTTTGGGAGTGTTTCTGAGCTTTCAATTTTGTCAGTATGTTGTAAAGCACGCTGGTGTTTTTGTGAGAATATAAAGGCATATGTTTAGCAAATCATCCAATAATTAAGGAACTCTCCTGATAAAACAATTACAAATGATGGTGACAATACCTGGCATACCTTAAACCAACGACGACTTTTCAATATCTTCGGCATCTTCACTGGAAAAAGCGATAAGGTGACAAAACACCCCAACATGAACGGACACAACGCAAAGGACTTCAGAACGGGGCCGGATGTGTTAAATTATGACAACCTGAAACAGCTATTTAACACGCAAGTAGACGTAAACCCTTAGGGTGTCAGCACAACAAACTGAGGATTGCATTAGAAAATATTTGTAATTATTACGACGGGGCCCAACATCACGACCGTTTTGTTGTATGCAATGGAATACTTGACGAATGCCTAAATGTTCATGACCCTACATCTTGCCTTGAAACCAGCAAAATGTTTTTATTTGGAAGATTGTCCGATCCAACGTCTGTCAAATATAAAATGTGTTAATTACTTATTAAAGTCAAAGTAAGCATGTACAGTCCTGAAAACAACCGGATGTATTTATCATGCGCACGCTAGCATGAGTTGTGTTTTAGATAGAGTTTCTTTTTAACGATGGAATTGAAAACATTGCTTTGTAACCTAAATTTTAACTGTTGAATATTCCATTTTACAGAGAGTTCTGTATATTAAATATGCACTATATATATTAACTTTATCAATATATTTTGATATAGTATATTAAACATATACTGTGGCTGCCATGAGGATCTGTAATAACTGATCGGGCAATATTTGACACGCGACATATGATTTGTGTCTTAGGATGTTTTCATAATAAAATAAAAGGTGCATTTCAAACTTATTCCTTTCATAATTTTGAGTGTTAACATTTTTCAAAAAATATATAAACACAAACTATGTTTTACGATTCTTCGAGAGAAGGTGATGCCAATTAAGTATAGCATAGTTGCGTGTCGGCCATCTTTCAAGACAACGAATTAGGGAAATAAAACACGTCCTGTACTTCAAATAAGCTCACTTAGTTTTAAGTAAAAAGCACATTAACACACTGTTCACAATTAGTAGAACGATGATCATGATGTAGTACTTATTTTTGCTTTAACAAATTATGCAAATGTATGTTAATATGACACAGAATTTAGCTTACCAAGTACAATTGTAACGAACATGCTAAATCGCAATACAAAAACTGTAAATAGGAATAGCTATTTTATATCGTTAAGGTCGCTCGCGTGTAGCCGGGATTTCCTCATGACATATTTATTTGGACGTTTGCAATGTTCTCACCTATGTTCACAGTTCAAGTAATAGAGAATACTAGGTCGGTGCCGAATAAAGCAAAGTTTATTTTGCGAGGCTTAGAAAATCTGAACCACGAGCCTTGGCCGAGCAAAATAAACTTTGCTTTATTCGGCACCGACCTTGTGTTCGATTTATCCCATCAATTTTCTTAGTCGTAAATTATTTCTTTATAATTATAAAAATAGAATAGAAAAATCGAACTACACGGAAAATCCCAAAGTTATTTTAAGCAAACATTGTTTCATTATTTTAATCGTGCCGAGCCTAATACATTACAAAAAGATCAGTAACTAACCTGTTTTTCGGTTTATCATACCTCTACGTCCCCGATTTTTAAGAAATAATGAAAAAAACACACTAAACAACTGCAGCTTTAGCGTGAAAGAACATGCATTGTGTCATATGACGTGTTAATAATGACGTCACGAGTACGCGCACTTAATATTTGTAAATAATGTTTTTTTGCTTTCTGAGTTGCATTATTTGTTAAAAAAATATTACATCTTGGTATCAAATTGTTTGTTTTGTTGAATCTGATTCCATTTTACTAAAAATGATTACTTTATAGTTGAATCCGAGTAATATGACCATTCTCCGCCGCGCGTGACAGCTATATTTCAGCACTGCCGAAATAGAGGAAAATTTAATCCACAGTGGTTTATTTCGACAATGCACGTCTGATGATGGGATAAATATTGGTACTTCACAGCAGAATGTGTATAAAATATTTCTATATGCAGGTACTGATACTATCAACTTACAACTTGGTATGAAATTGACAACATAAAGGAAATGGCTAAATAAATTATCGATTTGTTTTGATTTATTGTAGTATATAAAGATTAAAACATGTTTTTATATCCTTGTTCGAATTAACAGGGTAAACGCCAAAATATATTGACCTTGAAACCAGCCTATGCGATATTGATGGTTCCGTAGCCATAGCTTTTGGTGTCAAACTGTCACAAAACCATTTCTTTTTAGGTTTCAATACAGAAAATATAAAACAAATATTATAATAATTCAACGGTATGGAATATATAATGTACATGTTCTATGACAAGGAAAGATATATAATACGACCACACACACATTATTCAACAAGTTTTCTTTTCATGAAATGGCTTTCAAGTTTGGTTGCCAGCGTTCCTTTTTTTAAATACGAAGAACCAAATCGCTATGAAAACTTTGATTTTTTGATATGTTCTTTGTTTTTGTTTTAGTGATAAGGAAATCAGAATACGAACGAATATATGGTAATTTTTGTTTTTCCGTTTGTCGAATGCTTTACGGACTTTGTTCATTGCGATTTTGAATAAAGCAGGTTAACTATAATAACGGGGTGCCTTCCCTGAAACTTTTACTTTAATTTCGTTGGAATGTCCCAATTTCTATGCGTTTGAGTCTGAGTAAACATCGACACTAACATGCATTTCCACTTGAATGCTAATACAACAGGACGCCAAAATACTTCATATCTCAATATCTGCTAACTGGAGATACAACAGTTTCTGATTATTAAAGAATGAATATTTCACAGCGTGTCCGTTGAACAAATTTCAACAAATTTCAGAATTCATCAGCTTGTTAACGTGTGGCACGTTCTAAACACTGTGACCAATGCAACATCAAGACAACGACTTCCTCCTGTTATACGTAGCCTTTTATATGCACTTTTTGACGCTTATCAAAATGTGCTTGAGTAAGCATATTAAATCAGATTTTTATTTATAACGTAAACGTTCAGATAGATCGTACCACACGCGCTGATTGCGAGTCATTTTACATTTTGCAAAATCAACGACCGCGAAACCTATCGAAATATAACCTCCATGCAATATTCCATTCAATTTATACCTTCTTACGAGGAAAAAACAAGATATATATCTGAATAATTATGTGTTACCAAACACAATAAATCATTCCCAAATAATCGGGGTGGACAATCTAGGAATGGATCAATTTGAATGGTTTTAACAGAAAGATACGACAAATATTGGCTTAACGCGTCGCCAATACAGCAAATCTTGTATCAATGCCAAAAATGAAAAAATAGCATCATTTTGACCGACGCACATATGTGCATATCGTAATGATATCATAATTACGTATCCATTAGTGGCGGCATTCGATAGTCCGGTTTATCAAGCCGTTTAATATAGAGACGGAGTTCACACTGTTGCATGTGGATATCACGCAGGAAATGTTCCGTTCCGTTATTGAGTCATTATAACATAAGGTATATAATGAAATGTTGATATTTTTGTGTTTGAATAATTGAAAAAGTATCAGAACCATCGACTGTTAATTAATTGCCGTTAACCTACATAAAAGCATGTTTCCATACTTTAAAACTTTTTTTTTCACCTTAGTTCGAGGAATAATGTCCACGAACACATACCTACCAGTTTGAAACTATACTGGTAACAAATGATACTTATTTCAAATAAACAAATAATGTTGTAATTCGACTTTAATGCAAATTTAGTCAGACAAAGTGAAACAGAACATTTATGCTTCAAGACTTTTAGGTTTATCTTATTTTACTTTAGCCTTGAATCTAATATTTTGTTGGTTTAATATGTCATTATTTAACATATACGAACTCAAGCCTTTACAAACATTTTTTTGAAAAACCAAAGACAAAAGCTCTCCCTCGATTTAACTTTCCTGATATTTAACAGTAGTTAAATAACACCTTTACGTAACTTGAGAAACACATTTTTTGTGGGATTACTATAATTTATTTTAAAATATGAAACTACCCAAGCATTAATAATGAAATGAAAGTATTTTCGAATGGTTTCATGTATGATCGGTCGTTTGTGATTACTTTCTGTTTTACGATGCATTCTTAACTTTTGTACAAAAATATGTGGAATTATGATGTGTTTTCTTACTTTGATAACTATGATTATATGATTTACTCTCAATAACAACATTCATGCTTTTCCGTATGTAATGCATGCATGTATGCATTGATTTATTAAGTAAGTAGTATTAAGTAATGTATTAATGATTTGAGGTAAGTTATGTATTTATTGATTGGTTGAAAATAATTAAAAGCCCCTACACACTCAACATAAACGAATATTTTGTACAATATTTTGAAAATAAAGTTAACACATAAAAAGCCAATGTTCATTTAAGCAATTTCAAAAATGTCAACGCTAGATGCAACATGCTATTTTTTTCATTTTTTTTTTGTCAAAATGTATCCCATGTAAATTTCCGGCGACAATATCCGAAATTAACGAGAGAAAGCGAGATTGGCTTCGAGGAGCTTCGGAAGCACGCCGTAGTTCTATGTAAATAATGTATTTAAATTCTGACTTCATATAAATATTTAATGTTTGGCTGTTATTAGTGAATTGTTAATACTTTTGCTCGTTGTTTTTTTTATTAATATTACATTATTATTTTATCATTGTATATTCATATTTTGAAATACCGGTAGGTGTTTTAAAACGGAAATACCTTGTTTTGGTGTGTTCTGTTTTGCACTAATGCCAATCCAATGATTAGAAAAACAATACCAACAAGCAATGTGTTTGTGAAACACTATGTCCCCATATATTTGACCTTTGACCTTAAAGGATGACCATGACTTCGACCTTTCACCACTCAAATAGACAGCTCCATGAGATGCACATGCATGCCAAATATGAAGCTGCTATCTTCAATATTGCAAAAGTGTATATTAAATCAGCAATTTTGACCCATATATTTGACCTTTGACCCTGAAGGATGACCTTGACCTTGACCTTTTACCACTCAAAATGTGCAGCTCCATGCGATACACATGCATGCCAAATATGAAGTTGCTATCGTCAATATTTCAAAAGTTATGGCAAATGTTAAAGTTTGCCCAAACAAACCAACCAACCAACAGACAGAGCAAAAACAATATGTCCCCCACTATAGTAGTGGTGGAAATAAAAACACCAATGGAGACTTCTTCTGTTATCAACTTCGCAAATTGTACCAGTTTACATTATCGAGTCGACCAACGGAATGCTAAACTATGGGGAGATTTGTTATTGATACGTTATCTGCAACGTTGGTCTTGTATAAACACGTTACGCGTGCGTTCTTTCCTGAAGTTGCTAGAAATGTTAACTGAACAAATCGGAAGATCGACTTTCGCAGCTTGTTACTCTGGACCTGGTTTATTCCCTATTTTGGAATTCCGTCTTGACAGAGTTTTCGTTCGTGCGGGACGGTATACCTACTTCCGGTGTCACGGAAAACAATGGGGAAATACAACTGCTCCATCGTTAAATGCCATAATTTCAGCGGTAGAATCGGTAAATTTTCAAAAAAGTAACATTACATGAATTGCCAAAAGACGCTCGTACAAGAAAAGCTTGGAGGATAGCAATTGGTCGGAAAAATGGTTTCCAACATCGTATACTCGCGTCTGTACCGACCACTTTTGAAACGGAATCGGTCCTAACCCTGTTGACCGAAACAAGCTTCCGACTGAAAATTTACCTCTGCGCAAAGTAGTACCAAAACATGAAAGAACGCAGCGTACATTAATACAGCCCCTTCCAGAAAATATCCCTGTCACCTCTGCCCTACATTTTCATTCGTAAGTATCAGAAAGGTAGAATGTTTTGTAGTCATAATCCATATTGTCCACATCATGTTCAAAAGGTAAATAAAATTATGCTTTTCTTCTATAGTTCCATTCATATGGATTCAGCTATCAAATTGATATATTTGGATAAACATGAGGTATTTAAATGTTGAAAATTCCTTTGCAAATGTCTTGTTTTTTTGGTTCCAAATTCATACATTTGAGATTTTGTTTTGAAATAACAATATTTGGTTAAAAATTGAACACACTTGCTAAACAAGTTGTGTAAATGTCTAACTTTGCAAATATTAAATTTTCAGTAGTATCTTAATCAATTATAAGATTTATATGATTTTTGTTATCAAAGTTCTTACACATATTTAGTGGTTTCTCATCAAAATGATAAATGAACAGATTGGTATGAAAGATGCCAACAAATAAGGCTTACTAGATTGCCATCCTAGAATGTAACTAAGGATATGTCTCATATGGATATAATGTATTTTCTTGTGAAGACATAAACAAGTAATATCAAATACAGACATGTTGTTGGTATGTTATCAGTTTCACGGTGGGAAGCCGAAAAGGTTTGCATACCATGATATTCATATATACTTTCATTTTGAAAAAAAAATCGCAAAATATTAACAATTCTACTTTTAAACAATACGCAAAAAGATATAAGGAAAAGAATTAAGATTTATTTTCCAACTTTAAAAGCGTTCAATAAAAAAAAACATTGAGAATTTTCTCACTAGGATTTATCATCATGTACTCAAATGTCGCGACTAACCTCCTCCAATGGTTATTTACTAAAAATCATTGTGATATAACACGTTTTAAGGACGAACGCGGCAGTATAGGTTCACGCATATCTGTTTTTACTATAACACCTGTTGTGCATTACGTGTATGTTTGATCGGATAATCGTATAAAAAAGTTTTGAATAACCAATACGAAAATAAGGTCAAAAAAAAAATTAAGTATTATGGAGCAATTGATGTTGAAACAAAATCTTTCTAACCCCTGAACTTAACAATAAAAATCGACTATCATCTTTACAACCAAACAAACATGTTTGATTACGACATTTATGCGGTCCGGATGAGTCTTGTTACTGATAAACAGTCGATACATCTTTAGAATTGATTTTTTTCGCATGTAAGACGTGTTTTAAACGGATAGCTTTCCTTACAATTAAGCAGAATTTTATTGAATCATATGTTTAAACATCTCATAAAAAATATTTGAATATATAAAGTATAATCAAAATCGTCCATATAATGGTATGCTTACATGGTTATCGGAACACTCTACATTTCAATTTTGCATATAACGGCTAAATATATAAACGTTTCTGTCGTGTTTTTTGAGATCATTTGCTACATAGAATATCTGATAAAATAAAATCGCCCATACACGTTGTTCTGATACGCCTGGGCCATGTGTAGATGGCATTGCATCTTTCCGCAAGTTAACATTGATAAACAAGAATATATTTTTTAATCACGTTATAATTTTATTTCTGTCTGACCAAATTAATAAGAAAAACACAGATAGCTAGTTCATTGTTGGTCAACACTTGATTACAAAATCATTGATGTAAAAAAAATGCACGCTGGTCGATCGTTAAGACAAATATTTTAACACATGCTGGTACCACAAGTGCAACACATTTATACTACACACATTACGTCAGAGAAAAAGAACGTTCGATATTCTTCTAACTTAATATTTTTTTAATATTCATTTTTATTATTGTGAAATGTTGAACTACTTAAGAGTCTTCCACGTGAAACCACGTGTAGCATACAAGAACTTGATAAGGCCCGTGTTCTTGAATCTAGAAACACCAGCCTTTAACATAATAGTATAAAATGGGTTCTCTCAATTTTGTGGGCTATTGCCTTATTTTTGAATTTACACTTATGCAGTACTGTTCAAGAAGAAATACAACATTCACAACACTGATGACCCATCCTTTTTATTGTATTTGTCTATCCACAAACTGATTGTTCTACTCACAATAAAAATTATTAAATTCTGTGTTTAACAGAACAATCCATTGAAACATGCGTTGACAAATAATTACATTTCTTGAAAGAACAAATACAATTTATATTAGAACTCAAGCCTTTTGTCTTATGTAAACGTGTTTTTTTTTCTTAATAGATAATACATGCTATTACTTATTTAATTATTACCACATAGTATCAATGCTTTTTACATATGCATTACAATACATGCGACAATTCGGTGCGTCTCGTTAACACTTTTATTTGAAGTTTACCTATAATCTTATGGTGAACGACACATTATTCAAAGATTTATTACAACATGATTTATTAAGAGTAAATAATTATTTTGTTCAAAAACTGCCAATAATGATTGCAGAATTTCAAAAACATACGCTCGCCGCAAAACGTGGTTGTAATGGCATGCGACGCCTGTTAAGCCCGTATAATGCCCCGTTAAGCGAATATAAGATGGTATTAGTATGCTTATGTGTGTAAGTTTCTCTCTGATAGCTGTGTTGAATAAACGTGTTAGAAAATTGACCCCAGTTAGGTCTTGTGTTTAACCTTTACACACAACATTAACACAACGTTACATTGGTATAAATAGAAACTAAACGTCTTAAAAATTAAGACATCGTCCAATCTGGAGACGGTCCGATGCAATGTGCCTTTAGCATCGTTGTTTCTCCAAAACGAAACGCATCAACCGCAATTTGAGGAACTAAATTCACCTGCATAAGAGTTCCAGCGACTTGAATAAGAGCAAGAATCAGGAAACATGAGTACTTTTGGAACACACGTCCGGATATGTCGCTTAAAAAACTAAATTTCCATGAAATATTGCTCTTGAAATCTTCCAGATCAAAATTTGACAAGCAATCTCGGGATTACCTACTATTTAAGACATTGGAGACTTTATTTGTCGTAGGTCGACAAAAAAATCAACTAAAAATACTCAAGTATTTGCTGAAACGACTGCAATACATGATTTTAAACAACGAAAAGTGCGAATTCGGACAATAATCATTGAACGGATGTGGCTCCATTTTCAACAAAGGCTGCAAATAATCGACGGACCCCGCGAAACTCGAGGCAATTAAATATGTTCAAAAGCTGATTGACGAATCGGAGATAAGAAAGTCTCTAGCGATGACACATTTCGTGTCAAGATTTATGAATTATTTATCCTGCATAACGCAATAAGCACGTCAAATTCAAGCATTCGATCTTTGGGCAGTGTTAATTAATTACCAGATTATGACGTATAAGTTTCCCACAATCGACGGATTCTATTCCAGTAGGTTTATGAGCTATATTGATCCAGGAGAACAGGGTCGCAGCCTAAAGTAGCTGCGCATTAACGCTTGTATAACAGCGCTATTCACAAACAAAACTCGAAGCTTCGGCACGTGTTCTGTAACGTGCGCGAGCACTTGCAGAAAAAAAAAATAGTTATGTCATCGATGATACATACGATAATGCGTTGCATAATCAATCGATACAAAATAATGCATTTATTGACGTTACACGTCTTTTGTTGATTATATCTAATCTCAATGAATTACAAGATCAACGCCTAGCGGGAGCAGACTGCTCATCCTTTTTTCTTTTCAAAGGTGAAGGGCCTATCTCAATACTTCATTCAAAAAATTATATATTAGCGACTCCGCATAGTTTACACCTAATATTAGCGGAGGAATGATTATTTTCAATATAAACGTGATTGAACTGTTTGTTTATCAGTTATCTTTGTATTCTAATTCATATGTTTAATAGTGTTTTACATTGATGACTTTGAATATAAAGAAATTAACAATGAATCAATATTATATTATATCATATATCGAATAACCATGTGTTGATACATATTTTAATCATCTGACTTTGGACAATCGTGATACGAGAAAGCGACCTTGCCATTTATTATGCATCACTATATGTGTTAGTTGCTGTAAAACTTATATATACGCAAAAGAAAAATGTTATGGTTAAAGATGCTTGTTAAGCACCGCCTTCTGCAATGTCTAGTCTTGTAATCAGGTGGTATTATATAGCTTATAGAGCTTAAAGTTGAACTTTAAATGTGGATAAACAAGTTTGAAAAGCTATTCCTAATCTATTCTATCATGTATACAAACATAACAATTTACAAATAAATCGTTCAATTAAACACCAATTATTTTATTTTTCAAGCACGATCTCATGCACATACATATTCATGGGGTAGCACACGGGTAAAACCATCGGCGCCGGTCTAGGCATCTGATAGTGACTTGATGTGCGTTAATATGTTCACAAATACATATAAACCTTATAGACAACAGTGGTTATTGAAACGGATTCCGTGTGATTGCCCGCTACCATTGGCTATGTACGAGTTGATGTATTCCTATAGGAATAAAAGAATACAAATGCATAAGAGACGTGCTTGTTGACTCACTTCAGCTCAAAAATGTACAAATACATGGTCCATTTTTAAAATAGCAATGGTATATCATTCGATTATCCACGTGATCATAATACGTTCGTATGAAAATCAAGTCATTTTAATAAATATGTATACAAATCTAGTGCTGATATATATCATCTAAATATGCAAATGTATATTGCCTTATTTTCTGTTTCATTATTTTAACATGACGTAACAACTACAGAGTAATCTAACATATCTAGAAAGCAATATACAAAATAGAAACGTTTAAGTTATTATAAGAAGAACATTAACTATTTTATATTTATTTCTTCATTGTTTTTCTTTGTTTGCTTGTAACTTTGTATTGCTTTCATTAATAAAGTGTCGGTGGTTTTGCGAAAAAACAAACACTCTAGTCGCAGTTATTAATTGCATTAACGATATATTGTTATTGCATGACATGTGCTTTTGTTTTGATTGCATAGTTGGGTTGAACCTTTAAAGTGTATTGAAAGTTCAAGAAATTATAATCTTGCAATTTATCATATTGCCAGTTATGGCATAATAAATCCTTTTATAGCGAGAAACATATTTTATAGGCATAAACAGTTCTCTCTGTCAATCGGCCTTACGTCTGCATGTCCGTATGTAATAATGAACACGTACACATGTATACGTGTCTTCTGATTATTAACTTTTTCCAGTATTTAAGTATTTCCATATAATTTGGATAAACTATTAAAATTTGTAAAACGCACGAAGGTTTTCGGCGCGCAACAATCATATAATTTGACCTACGGTCATGGCAACAATTGAAGGTGATATGTTTATCAAACAATATGAAATCATAAAGCATTGCCTAGACATGCGCCGATGAAACAACAAAATAGAATTCTTCGTAACGTGAAATATTGAATAAGGTGCGAACAGAACAAATTGTAACGGGTTTTAAAAGGCTACCTGTCTTACACAATATAAACCCCAGTAATCATGCGGTTAAGTACGCAATACCGTTAGTGAAATCGTGGTTACACATTAACACCAAGAGGGCTACAATGCGATAGAGCAATAGTACGATGGCGACAATGCGAAAGTACGATAGCGACAACGCGATAGTGCGATGGCGACAATGCGATAGTACGATGGCGACAATGAGATAAAACGATGGCGACAGTGCGACAATACGATGGCGACAGTGCAATAGTAAGATGGCGACACTGCGATAGTGCGATAGTACGATGACGACAGTGCGACAATGCGATGGCGACGGTGCGATAGTATAATGGCGACAATGCGACAATTCGATAGTTCGATAATGCGATGACGACAGTACGACAATACGCTGGCGATAGTGCGAAAGTACGATGGCGACAATGCGATAATACGCTGACGACAATACGACAACGCGAAAGTACGATGGCGACAATGCGAAAGTACGATGGCGACACGATGATACGATGGCGACATTACGATATGACTATCGCATTGTCGCCATCGTACTATCACGTTGTAGCAATGTCTCCATCGTGCTATTGAATTGTCGCCATCGTACTATTGCGTTGTCGCATTGTCATCATCGTTCTATCGCATTGTTGCCATCGTACTATCGCATTGTCGCCATCGCATTGTCGCCCTCTGGATTATAATGTGTAACCACGATGGTATTAACGGTATTCCGTAGTACTCAATGCTATTTTTAAGTCAAAATGCTCCCTCTCCAATACGGGTTCACTCCATTTTAAGACATAAGATATTTTGTGATTTTTTTCGGTTCGTCTTTCGACGTCACCGCAGCGCGATCGTTTTCGTTATGCAAACGTCGTCATTATTATTATTGGTTTTCATTATCGTAAGTTGCACATTTAAAACGTTTGAAAAAGGTCAAACCTTGATTGCGCTTCTCTTTACTTTAACAGCCGAACTACAATTTAAATACGATCGCCGTCATCGGTAACAATAAAAAACGGAAAAAAAACAATTTGAAGGATGAGAACACAAATTCTCTCAGGCACTATAAGCCTTTCTTTGAAAACTTGATGACAAGATAACGCAGTTACAGAGTCTTGAGGAGAAATGCAAGCTCGATTTAGATTTTAAGATGAAAGATATTGACAAACTTTCTTCCATCGCAACAACAACCGTATTAGAACGATACATTGACTTCAGCCGATTGATCATTACCGCATAAAATCGCATGTGTGCAGCCTATCGCCGTCGAAACTCAGTAAAAAGCCGCAAACTAAAGATTGCATCGTGGTACGAGCATAATTACCACCAGTTTTATAAAATTACCATAAAAGAAGAGAAACTGACGCAACGTTTGAAGAGGAGAGTGGAAAACTTTACGGCTCTGAAGTCTTTAGTCTTTCAGAGTAGTCCAGACCAGTCATAAACTTTCAAGACGCCGATAAGATTTATCCGCTTTTGACGGCGACGACGTAGAGGACAACATAGAAGACGAGCAGTTATTTTTGAAGTGACTAATATGCAGAAACAAGCGACAAAACATACGGACGAAAGAAAGTTTTCGCACCAACAGCACTCTCTATAGGTACATGTAGAATAAGAGGTTAAGTGAGCACAGCATCAACAAGAGCGTTGAACAATCACGTAGCGAGTTCCCGACGTGTCCGAGTACTTCGGATGCGTATCTCTCTAGCGACCGTGACGTCTCGACGCAAAGCGACACCTACCCCTATTCTACAAGAGCGTAGGACGGCTGACAGCTTAAGAGCCGCATCGGCAGCAGCAATAATCTTTCGAAGTGCACAATCGCTTAGTGACCGCGACAGCCTTGTGGCGGAGAGTGTACAACGTCTGAAGGCCATGGTTTACCAGGACGATACCGTGAATTGCGCCGTGAGGACGACGGACCGACATCAAATAAGATACGCTAGTTGAGGTTCGCCCTAAGCGGCAGGATAACAGAGCGCGAGGAACTGAGGCGCCACTTCAGAGAAAGCTAAGCAGATGAAACGCAATACGTTCCGTTTATCGGCAAAATTCTGAAGGTATTTCCCAAGGACATAAACATTTGCCGGCGACCGTCTGATTGACGGAGGGCCTCCGCACGATGACTGAAGGAAGCCGGACGGAGCTCGTCATGATACACGTACAATGAATCCTATGTCGGGCGATCGCCGGGCGATAACCGTGCGATGATCGCCCGATCTCTCATCGATCTCAAATCGATTCTTTTCCGGGCTCGACGTCGGGAAAATATTAAGTAATGACTCAGTAACAAATAATCCGGTCGCCGGCCGATATGCCCGATCTTCAGGCATCGGGAAAACTGGACACGTCGGAGCCGTCCGCCGTCCGATGAGTGACAAAGTTCAAAACCGCAGTCACAAATAGACACCGATCACCGTCCGATCATTGGCCGACGATTTTTTCCGCTCATCGGGCTGGCGCCGGCCGATGATCGCACGCACATCGGGTTATTTTGTAGCATCGGGCGGCGTCCGGATTAATGTTTTATATCACAGTTTGTTTTACCCGACATCGGGCCCGGGAAAGAATCGAGTTGAGATCGAACAAAGATCGGACGATCAACGAACGGTTATCGCCCAGCGTGCGCCCGACATCGGATTAATTGTACATGTATCATAACGGGCATCGTCCGGCGTCCGTCGGGCATCGTGCGGGGGCCCTCCGGGAATCATATGGTCGCCGGCCGATGTAAATGCCTCTGGGAAATACCTTTACTTTTGCCGATACACGTTCACTGAATCCGATGTCGGGCGATCGCCGGGCGATACCCGGGCGTTGATCGGCCGATCTTGTTTCGATCTCAACTCGATTCCTACCAGGGCCCGACGACGGGTAAAATTTTTAGTATTGGCTGTGTTGTGAATAAAAATGTTAAAACTTAGCAATTGTATTACAGACGGAGTGTAAAAACGTTAACTGAACCCCTCCGTATGGCGGAATGGTTTAAATAGGTCGAAGGAAGGACAAACATTCACATTTGAGAGAGTGGCATTTACTTTGAAAACGTTCAAACTCAACTATGCAATAATTACATGTTTTAATATACAAAACGTACCAACTAAATTTTAAATAAAGAATATTAGAGAAATAAAATTATTTCCAACCAATCAGTATTTTATTGTTGACCTATTAAACTTTATGTAAACAAGTTTAATCGTGTTTAACTTGTATTCGTGTTTCATTTAGTCACACAATATATGCAAAAGCGACGTTTTCTTAATAAGTTTTCCTGCTTGTAAAATACATCTTCCTTAAATTAAAATAAAATGATACGATAGCCAATGTTTATATCGTGAAAGATATTGTGTTGCAATAAATGCCATTGTTTCGCTCCTCAAGCATCGTATCTAGTATATACTTGAAGTCATACAACGGTAAAACAAGCATTTAGCAACAGCGTAAGATTTCTTAGACACACTTAAAGCAATGCAAAGACCAATTTAATGAGTGCAAAAGGGTAATTCTAAACAGTTGGGATAGAAGTGCATTCATTTTACACCACTTGTCTTGTTACATACGCTTTGCACCCTTTAATTATCTAGACGAAAAACTGTATTAACATTCTCACGATAAGCTTTACGATGTTTGTGGAAATTGACATGCATTTCTATTCAATCATTATACTTGAATTAAGCGCTGAGTATATAAATCAGTTATGAAACTTATTTTAAACACATTTTTTAAGTTTACTTCACGGAAGACGGGAATAAAAAGTGGAATTTCAGGTGCATCAGTAGAAAATATATTGACATCACCCCTGCAATGTCTAATTTCAGGCAATTAACTCACACCCCAATCATCATGGCGACCCGAGTTCGATACCTTCTTCAAGCGCATCTGAACCGGGAAGGTATTCATCTTTTCGGACAAGTGGGCGTTTTATTTTAATAATCCTGTTGCTCCCACAAAAGAAGACTTCCCAAAATTAAACTAAATATCTTTCAGAGGAAATAGAACAAAATAGCTGACCGATTTAAAAATGATTAACTCGTCGAAATTTCGCGAGTCCGTTTAGTTAATTAGGAATGCTTGCTGAAACACAATAATAAAGCCTTCTTCGCGGAAGGACCTAATAATCTTTAAAATACACTCAGACATGGCAAATTGGCAACATTACACCAACGAACCGTTTAACGCAGATTTAAGGTCCATACGCCTCTAATACATTTTGTAACTTTGCAAAATCTTGCTGAACATGTTATTCATTAGACATCTTAAGAGCACGATGAGAGTAACACACAGTAAGTCCTGAAAAACATGCAATAGTTCAATCAATTATTGTCTCAGTTCATGACTCCGTGTGGCATTTTAACGTGTTTGCTTTTGAACAACCCATTCGTTTACTACACAACTTAAGCTAAAGCTTCGATTAACAACGATTCAGCAAATCCAACACACATCAGGGCTTGAGCGCAAGTAGTTGCATCTTTTATACATTTTTTATAATAGACACTGTATTTGCGAATTCGCGCTGAAAAAAAAATATGTATTGTTTAAAGAAAACAATGATTGGCTGATTTTCTTTTAATATTGATTTAAAACAAAATTGTAGAGAATCTAATTGTGATATGTCTTAAGCTAAATAACCTTAACGAACACAGAAATTGATGCAAGATATTGCAATACGAAAGGTCATAGTAACGTGGTCAAACTGTGAAAGAATTGTGCACCGTCCCTTAATTACGAAAACAAGTGATATTTGCGATGGATATGTGAACGCATGCATTCTTTTGACGAATAAATTGATTAAATCACAATAATGTTAACGCCAAGGAACTTTTTTTTTAACATTCTCAACAAACGTGTGAATAACAATAGAGAAAATTATGATTATACTATTCAAACATCCGCTTCATAATGGTTGTCTTGCTTAGTAATGAATGCTTGCTTATTTGTATGCCTTAATTTGACATTTGACAAGTGTAAAAACAACATTATTGGTTTTAAAACATTATGAAAGTAGTTTATTTTCAGTTCAGTATTAGATTAAGAATATTTGGCTGTAAATTCATCAGGTAAAATCAAATTGCTCTCATCGCTTATATCACCTAAATGTGGCCAGTGTGTTATGCTTTACATCAGCAAACTTGCATGCGGTTTTAGCTAACACTTAACTCTATTATGGTAGATAGTATTGTAATTATCGCGTACTTTACAAACAAAATGATTGTTTGTATCGGTATTCTGTTAAAACGATAATTGGTTAGTTTGGAAGTGATCAGTAAAAAAGGAGGTCCATCTATAAAATTTACTAAATCATATCTTAGCAAGTTATCGAAATAAAATTGTCAATCAACATAGATATGGGAAAGATTGCATTTTACCCACAACAATTAGCTCTACTGCTTACAGACTCTGAATACTTAAATATGATAAAAGGTCAGATATGTACGGGGAAATGTTTAACAGCATCAAAAAAAACACAAACCAAAAGGTTGTCGTATGATATTTATTAAACAATTAAACTTAAAAAAGCATATATCAGAAAACACGTTATTGTAATGTTTCGCTTTTGTTACAACAGAACACAATCGACAATGATAAAAACGGGGATTACCGCTTTGGGCCTGTCAATACAAAGATAATAAAGAAATCCTCACGTTAAGCACGCACATTCCACAAATTATAACCTTATAATTGTTTTCAATTATCGTTAAAGTAATCGGCATTAACAAACTTATGCCGTAAAAGAAGCGGAAAAGTGTATACCAACATAACATTTACATCATTAATATTAAACACTTTGTAGAATATAGTGTTCAATTTAAAGATTATTTGATTATTTAACAGTAATAACTTATTTATGCGAGACTTTGTTTTTTTATATTCGCATTACTTCGCCATAAAAATAGAATATAAATAGTTCACATACATTCGATATCTACATGCTATGTTTTTTCTTTTGTGTTCTATTGCATTGGAACTCGTGCAAACGAGTTCAAATCTCAAATACCATAGGTAACAATTCGATTAAGTACTTTTTAACAAACTTAACACATTATATGGAACTGAATATTTTGGTTTTGTAGAAATGAAGGTATTCTTGTTTGATATTTACTTGTTAATCAATCTCAGAGGATTTCCTTTGGTGTCTTTCTTCTAAGCTGTTGTAATACCATCGCATATACTTATTCATATACTTAATTCCCGATTGTTTTAATGATTTCATGTGTCGGCTGAATTGTTTAAATTGTTGAAGTATGACGTGTGATAAGACTTACTGTTATCGCCGCCGAAATGCAGTAAGAAGCCGCTAACTCAGAATTGCATCGTGGTAAGAGAATAATCTCCACCAGTTATCAACTCCAATCCGTTCAAAAGCACCTAGTATAAAAATGGAACGAACCGTGCGTGTGCTGAAACTGACGCAAAGTTTAAAGAGGAGAGCGGAAAACGTAACGGCTCTGACGTCTTTAGTCTTTCAGAGCGGTCCAGACCGATCTAACCATAAACTTTCAAGACGCCGATCAGATGAATCCTTGACTTTCGCACACGGATGCGGTCGCCAACGCAGGCACTTTTGACGACGACAATGTAGAGGACGCCATAGACGAAGAGCAGTTATTTCTGAAGCGACTAATATTCCGGATGGAGCGACAAAACATACGGACAAAAGAAAGGTGTCGCACCAACAGCACTTCCTAAAGAGCGAATGCGAGGTTCAGTGGGCAAAGTATCGACAAGAGCGTCGAACAATCACGTAGCAAGTCCCTGACGTCCCCGAGCACTTCAGATGCGTATCACTCGAGCGACCGTGACGTCTGACGACGCAAAGCGACACCTACCCCTATCCCAAAAGAGCGTACAGATGGCTGACAGCTTAAGAGCCGCATCGGGAGGAGCGAGAATATTTCAAACCTCTCAATCGCCTAGTGACAGCGACAGGATGGTGGCTGAGAGTGTACAACGCCTTGAGGCCATGGTTTACCAGGACGATATCGTGAATTGCGCCGTGAGGACAACGGTCCGAGATCAAATAAGATACGCTAATTTAGGTTCGCCCTTATCGACAGGATAACAGAGCGCATGGAACCACTTAAGAGCAAGATTAGCAGATGAAACGCGAAACGTTCCGTTTATCGGCAAAAATCAAGGTATTTCTCATGGAAATATACATTTGCCGGCGACCGTCTGATTGTCGGAGGGCCTCCACACAATGGCTGACAGTCGCCGGACGGAGCTCGTCATAAAACACGAACAATGAATCCGATGTCGGACGATCGTCCAGGCGATAACAGTACGTTGATCGTCCGATCTCTGTTTGATCTCAAATCGTTTCCTTCCCGGGCCCGACGTCGGGAAAATATTAAGTAAGACTTAAAATTAATCCGGACGCCGCCCGATGCTACTAAATTACCCGTTGACCGTGCGAACATCGGCCAGGCGCTAAACCGATGAGCGGAAAAATATGTCGTCCGCTGATCGGACGGTGATCGGTCTCTATTTGTGACTGAGGTATGAAACCGTGTCACTCATCGAACGGCGGACACATCGACCGGCGACCTGATTATTTGTGACTGCGGCATAAGATGATCATTAAAATGTATAATATCTTATAAAATAAAGATCTTTATTTCATTTAACATAAATCCCCGAAAGGCGGAGGTAAAAACGGTTCACATAACTGGCTTTTATTTGCTATGTTTTACTTGGTGTTAGTCTATGCTCTTTCAAAATCGGTTAAACTAGTGTTCAAATCCAAAACACCATAATACACAATTCGATTACGTACTATTTTTTACACATAATTTAGGATACACGATTTTTAATACGTTGGTATGTCGGTAATTTAGTTGAACATCAAGTGGTATTTTGGTCTGAATGGGTTAATGAACATTCTGTACCTTTCTTACTTGTGTAAGAAGTTATAATACACTCGCATGAAATGCAGTTCACATGAAATGCAAGTGTGCTTTAATTTTTGAAAAAAATAGTCTGCTGAAATGTTTAAATATGTAAAAAGTAACTTGTGGGAAGTGTTAAATATTGATGACTTATTGTACATATATTGCGTTAAATAAATATGTCAAGTTTATTCTTAAGATGGCAACATGGAGATAGATACATATTCTTTTTTATGAATTATTAAACTGGAACATTATATTTTGAGGTAAAGAATGTTTGATAGTATCAATGTAACAGTAAAGTAACTTGAATGGACCGTTTGATAATATTGATGTAATTTTAAAGTTTTTCTTTACATAAACATTATAACTCTAAGATTACATTCTTCAGCAATCAACGTATTGTTTTAGAATCTTATGTAATTGGAAGAAGGACTCGTCATGAAAAACACAATAATACACATTTCTTATACTACGGTCTATGTCATCATGGTAATAATGCCATTTCAGAGCCGAAAAAAGTCTTAAAACTTATGTTTGTATGTAACTTGAATGCAATGTTTGATAATAATTATATAATTTTTGATATTTTTATTATGCCACTTATGAAACTTTTCATGGCTGTTAGATATAAGTCGGCATACATGTTCTTATTGTTCTAGAATATTATGTTATTACATAAAACATACAGTCACCTAAAAACACTCATGTCATACTACAGTTTATGTAATTATGGTAATGATGCTATTTTAGAGCAGAAACCGATACAGCCAATCCTTCCTAGCTATTATTTATGTAAAGCCACGTAAATTGGACGTTATTATATTATGATGCAATCCCCATCGGCAACGCGTCTTAAATATTGTCGGGAATTCCGTTCGTAGCGCAGTACCTTTAGTGCTTATTGATTTTCGATACCGATTCATAACAACGAAGACAACTTAAGCACAAGAATAAGTACAGCGCAAACATATGAGTCGAGCCAAATTGCATCTGAAATGTAATACAATATTTATTACAAAGACGAACAGCCCGTTAATTTGAGAGCATATGCTATCATTATTTTACTTATTATATTCAGATGCGCCAATACCCCCTATCCCCATATGAGGTATTGTATTATTCATAAAATGTATCGACTGTTCATATAAATCGTATCGTTCAATATTTACTTTACAAGAAACTAGTTATTTCGTATGACCAATCTTCTTCAAATATGCGAATATTTAATAAATGGTACATTTAATTATGTTTAAAAAGTTAATCACACATGCATTCTCCCCGATACGTATCCGTATGATATGACCAACACCCCTACTGATGAGACAACCAGACGTATTCGTACTTTCATTCATCAAGGTGCCTGTACCACGTGACTTTTTTGGCTATGTGTGGGACAATCGGATGTTAACAAACCATCGTTTCAGGTAACGTTTTTGATAATTTCTTCATTAATTCAAAACCATTTTCAAAAAAACAAAGACGAGAGCCCGGTCATTGTCAAAATACACAATTGTGTTAAGTTAGCGCAAAATTAATTAAAATGTCCGCCCTATTTTTTAAACCTTCAACAATATTATAATGAACGTTTTTGTTGATTGAATAACAAATATACCACACATAGCATTTCACTTTGTGTGTTTTAAACACGCGGTTGGACTTTTTGGAAAAAAAATACTTAATTAAGTTTGCGAAAACTTAGCACAGTTGTGTATTTTGACAATGGCCTCTGGTCTTTGTTTTTTTTGAAAATGGTTTTGAATTAATGAAGAAATTATCAGAAACGTACCTGAAGCGATGGTTTGTTGACATCCGATTGTCCCACACATAGCCGAAAAAGTCACGTTGTACAGGCACCTTGTTCATATGTGTGTGATTCCACCAATTTCCATAGTGAAAAAACAACGAAAAATGAATTTCATTTTACATAAAAATCAGATGTAAATTATCTTTATGGAAATATTAAATGGCCCTATGTTTATATATGTGAATGTAAACTATTGCATAAACTTTATCTATAATGCCCTCTGGCGAGGTGCAGAAACTTGGCAAAAGGAGGGCTTGAACGGGAGAAATCGTGTATCAACAAGGCGATTCACGTGCCGTACAAGCCCTGTTATGTGTTTTTCATATCCATAATCTGGTCCACGCGCAGTTACTTCCCTTCTCCAGCCTTCGACGACTTTCCAAGCATAAATGGGGAACTGAATAAGCACCAGTTTCCTCATGCATGCAGGGATAATGACTATTTCAATCCACTTTTCAATGATACCATCTGCACTCTCTTGACAAGGGCTTTATTTTATTGGCAACGTCAATGAAGTTAAGGTTATTTACTTAACACTTTCAAAAAGACTATGCTGTAAATGTAAGCGTTTATGTACCTTCGTTTCTGCTGTAAATTCCAAAATAATTCCCCATTTCTTACTTTGTGCGGCTGCATTTCAACTTGGCATTAATCCACTGTTTAAACACATTTTAAATCGAAAACTGCCTATCCGAAGATAAGCCTCGTCATTTCGGATGATGACCGAGTGAGGCATATGTAAAACACAACATTAAACTGTATTGAAATAATCGAATTATTTTGCCGATGTCGAATGAACAAAACATATTTTTTCAATGTTGTTTTAATTTATTTTGGTATGTGTGATTTGTTTATGCAAAAATATCGAAAATACACATTTTCTCGGACATGATCATCTGCGGGCGCTCTCAAAATCCGTCCCTGCCCTCGTGCTGCGCACTCGGAACTCGGGCAGAAACGGATTTTTCGAGCGCCCGCAGATGATCATGCCCTCGAAAACGTGTATTATCCCTATATTATTGTACTGTATGTATGTTAAATTCCTGAAAAGTTGAAATTAAGATACCACATGTTTGTCTTTCGCGAAAAATATGTACTGAACGAACCTGAAGCATGCAGATTTTTTAGTGTTTATAACTCACAAAAAATATATAAGCAATCGATTGTAATGTTTATACATTGCATTTGCAAGATAACCTTTTAAATAACACTAAGGTCGTAAGTTACAATATACAAACAAAGCCGACTTCAAGCATTTTTAATTGCCATTATATGACTTATATTACTGAAAACCTACTACACTTTTGTGAACTATAATGCGCGCCGTAGTGAACACTAATTATTCCGAAACTTTTTATTTATTGTTGCACATGAGTTATCTAGTATTAGCTGTGGTGTGAATTAAAATGTTAAAACTAAGCAATGGTATAACATACGGAGTGTAAAAACGTTAACTGAACCATTCCGTATGGCGGAATGCTTTGAATAGGTCGAAGGAAAGACTAACATTCACATTTTAGAGAATGGCATTTACTTTAAAAACGTTCAAATTCAACTATGCCATAATTACATGTTTGATAGACAAAACGTACCAACTAAATTTTAAATGAAGAATACTAGCGAAATAAAAATATTTCCAACAAATCAGTATTTTTATGGTTGACCGCTTAAACTTCATGATAACAATTTTTATCGTGTTAAACTTGTATTTGTGTTTCATTTAGTCACTAAATATATGCAAAACGATGTTATCTTAGGAAGTTTTCATGCTTGTAAAATACATCTTCCTTAAATTAAAATATAATGATACGATAGCCAAATTATGTTCATATCCTAAAAGATATTGTGCTGCAATAAATGTCTTTTTTTTTCGCTCCTCAAGCATCGTATCTAATACATACTTGAAGTCATATAACGGTAAAATTAGCATTTAGCAGCAGCGTAAGATTTCTTAGACACACTAAAAGCAATGTCCAGACCAATTAAAAGAGTGCAAAAGGGCAATTCTCAACAGTTGGGAAAGACGTTCATTGATTTTACACCACTTATCTTGTTACACATTTAATGAGTGCAACATGGCAATTCTAAACAGTTGGGATAGAAGTGCATTGATTTTACATCACTTGTCTTGTTACATACGCTTTGGAACCTTAATGTATCTGGATGAAAAAATGTATAAACATTCTAAAGATAAGCTTTACAATGTTTCTGTTAATTGACATGCATTTCTATACAATCCTTATACTTGAGATAAGCGTTGAGTATAACAATAAGTTATAAAACTTATTTTAAACACATCTTTAAGTCAACATCAAGGAAGGCTGGAAAAAAAAGTGGAATTTCAGGTGCATCCGCAGAAAATATATTGACATCACCCCTGCAATGTCTAATTGCAGGCAATTTACACACGCCCCAATCATCATGGCGACCCGAGTTCGATACCTTCTTCAAGCGCATCTGAATCGGGAAGGTGTTCATCATTTCGGACAGGTAGGCGTTTTATAAAAATAATATTGTTGCTCCCAAAAAAGAGGACTTCCCAAAATTAAACGTAATATCATTCAGAGGAAATATAACAAAATAGCTGACAGTTTTACAAATAATGATCAACTCGTCGATATTTTCGCGGGTTTGTTTAGTTAATTAAGTATGCTTGCTGAAACACAATACTGAAGACCTCTTCACGGTAGGACCTAATAATCTTTAATATACACACAGACGTGGCAACATGGCAACATAACAACAATAAAACATAACGTTTCACGCAGATTTAAAGTAACAATCACGCTCAAAAATATCGAATATTTCGTTAAATAAAGCTAACCCATAAAAAAATCTATGTTCCTTTTAGCAAAATGCAAAATTTCAACGTTAGATGTTGTCTGGTAGAATTGATTTAACGAGATACAAAATGCTCGTTTTTATTTTTTTGTGGCCACAAATAATTCCATTTATATCTCCCGTGAAATATCCGAACATTTACGGGCGAACACGAGATTGGATATGGTAAGCCTCGGAAGCATGACGTAGCTCTCATAAATAATCATTCTGTGAAATCAAAATGAATTCTGGGTAACTTGAACTTAGCGAATGCGAAAATGGCTTGTATAAATTATGCAAATGAACGCAACCCGAATGAATCCGATCCTGACTCGAAAGCAAAAGTAGATTACATCGTGGAACGATATTTAGATATTTAGATGCTTAAAACTTGCCGAATGCTTGTAATTTAACGTTTTTACATCAATGTTACTTGTTTTTAGGGTCTTCCTATTGTAATTAACCATCGTATGGTACTACTTGTTGTCGAATGTTTTTATATAGCATAATACAGTAGCCGTATGTATTGGTGAGCGTGATAGTGACTTTAAGGTCCAAACGCCTCTAATACATTGTGTAACTTGGCAAAATCATGCTGAACATGTTATTCATTAGGCATCTAAAGAGCACGATAAGGGTCATACACCGTAAGTCATGAAAAACATGCAACATTTCAATCAATTGTTGTCTGATTACACTGTATTCGCAAATTCGCGAGGAAATATGTCTTGTTTGAAGAAAACAATGATTGGCTGATTTTCTTTTTGTTTTGATTTAAAACAAAATTGTAGAGAATTCAATTATGCTATGTCTTAAGCTAAATAACTTTAACGAACACAGAAATTGATGCAAGATATTGCAATACAAAATATCATAGTAACGTGGTCAAACTGTGAAAGAATTGTGCACAGTCTCTTAAATACCAAACCAAGTGATATTTGCGATGACCATGTGAACGCATGCATTCTTTTGACGAATATGTTGATTAAAACACAATGGTTTTAAAAGCAAGGAACTTTGTTTTTTCAATATTCTCAACAAACTCGTGAATAACAATAGAGACAATTAGGATTATACTGTTCACAGATCAGCTTCATTATGGTTATCTCGCTTAATAATGAATGCTTGCTTATTTGTATTCCTTTATTTGACATTCGAGAAGTTTAAAAAAACATTATTGGTTTTAAAACATTATGAAAGTTGTTTATTTTCAGTTCAATATAAAATTGAGAATATTAGGCTGTTAATTCATCAGGTTAAATCAAATTGCTCTCATCGCTTATGTACCCTAAATGCTCTCATCGCTTATATACCCTAAATGTGGCCAGTGTGTTATGCTTTACATAAGAAAACTTGCAAACACTAAACTCTATTACAGTAGAAATTCTTGTAATTATCGCGTACTTTAAAACACAAAATAAAAATGATTTTTTAATCGGCAATCTATTAAAATGATAAGTGGTTAGGTTTGGAAGTGATTAGTAAACAAATAAATAAGGTCTATCTATAAACGATACAAAATCATGAACTAAGCAATTAATGTAAAGAAATTTGTCAATAAACATAGATATAAGCAAGATCGCATTTAACCCTGAACAAATAGCTCTAACTGCTTGCAGCCTCTGAAGACTGAAATATGATAAAATTTAAGATATGTAAGGGCAAATGTTTAACAGCATCCAAACAATACAAAGCAAAAAGGTGTCGTATTTTGTATATCAAACAATAAAATTTAAGAAACTCTATAAGGAGATACGTTCTTGTGATATTCCTCTTTTTTACAACAGAACACAATCTGCAATGATACAAACGGGGATCACCGCCTTACACCTGTCAAAACAAAGATATAAACAAAGAAATGCTCACGTTAAGCAAGCACATTCTACACCTTATAAAAGGTGTGTGTGTTTACTATCGCAAAAGTGATCGACAGTACATAGCGATAATAAATGTAGTTTAATATTAACACATGGAAACGTATGATGTAAAAGAAGCGAAAAAGTGTATACCAATATAATTAATACATCAATGTTATTAAACACTTTGTAGAATATAGTGTTCAATTTATAGATTATTTGATAAAACAGTATTTTCAGATTTATGCGATACATTTTTTATATGCACATTACCTCGCCATAGCAGTAGAATATAAATAATTAACATACATTTAAAATCTACATGCTATATTTTACGTTTGTGCTCTATGGCATTGAAACATCGGTGGAAACGTGTTCAAATCTAAAATACAATAGGTAACAATTCGATTAAGTACTAGTTAACACATTATATAGAACTGAATATTTTGTTTTTGTAGAAATGAAGGTATTCTTGTTTGATATCTACGTGTTAATCAATTGCAATGGACTCCCTTTGGTTTCTTTCTTCTAACTGGTGTAATACCATCGCATACACTAATTCGTACAGTTAATTCCCGATTTTTAATGATTCATGTGTCGGCTGAATTGTCAAAAAAAATAAGAATGACGTGTGACAAGACATACTGTTAAACTGTAATTTCGTATTCTTCTAAGAGTAAGTAAATCGCAAACGTATTACATTGAGGTAAAATAAGAATGCTAAGAAATAAACGAACATACGATGCATTTGTGATCATATGTTACCCTTTTTTTTTGGAAAAAAAATTAAGATGCGTGACATAACATGTTTGGGCCCTGTAATCGATACATAGATAATTAAGAAGTGCTCAACTTTTGCAAGCACATTCTAAACCCAATAAAAAAGGGTTTTTTTATTATCGTAAAAGTTATCGACATCCTTCATTGTACTTATTAATGTCGTTTTATGCATTTTATATAAACACCTTGCAAATAAGCTGCACAAAAAGCTAAAACAAAGTATTACGACATCATATACATGTACAAATATTCACACACTCTGCAAAATTTAAAATTTAAATAACACACAATTTTATATAAAGAGCTATTTGTTATACATTCTAACAGGGCACGCGCACAATTAAATATCCAGATCCTTTATAAACGTTTATATATGTGAATGCAAATTTGCATTGTACTGTATGTATGTTAAATCACTAAAAAAATGATATTAGAAGTATTTTTTATTTTTGCAAACAACATGTACTAAATGAACCTAAAGCATGAATCTCCATAGTCGCTGTTTAAACTTCATATTTCGCAAATTAGTTTTCAGATATAGGCTGTGGCGTGAAATTCAAATGTTTGAATTAAGCTTTGGTTAAAAAGAACAAGTTTTAAAACGTCAAATGAACCCATCAATATGGCGGAATGCTGAAAATAAGTTGAAGATCTAAATGGCCTATATTATTAGATTGAATGAATTTTTTTTTTAAACATGTTCAAATCAACTTTAAAAAACTTTAATAGATGTTCGATAGACAAAACGTATCAACTTAGTTCAAGAAGAAAAATATTAGCGAAATAAAATAAGTTCTCGCAAATCAGTATTTCATGGTTGTCCTTTTAAACCTCATGTTAACAAGAGCTGTCAGAAGACAGCGCGCTCAACTATTCGAGTGCTTGACAGTATAATGTAAGCCATCATGGGGCAATTGTTCACATTCAATTAGGTCAAAGTAATATAGTCATATTCTAAGTGGAAGAGGACCATAATTGAAACATATTGATCGCTTATGTTTTAAAGAAGTTGTACTTTATAGACGATTTTGAGTTCAGGTATATTTTCCACTATCTATTGAAAATTTGTAAAGACATTAAACAAACAAATAAGATTATATTTCAAGTTTGATAGCAATAGCTTGGGAGGGATGGATGGACGGTCCTTCAAAAATCAAATAAATAAATATTTGTGTTTTTACCATGTTTTTTTAGCGGGGGGTTGGGTTGGGGGTGGAGAGGGGAGTATAATGTGGGGATGTGGTCATTTATTAGATGACTTTTCAAAAATAAGATAAAAAAGGGAAAAAAACATTTATTTTTATTTTTTTTGAGGGGGGGGGGGGGTGGGGTGTAGGATGTTGGGCGTGGGGGATGGTTTTGGTGAAGTTAATTGTGGTATGTCAGGTAAGTATTATTTTGTCAAAGTATGAATCAAATCTGATCATTAATAAAGAAGTTATGGCAATTTAAGCAAAATTTATTTATTTTACCTTGAGAGTCAAGGTCATTCAAAAATCAAGGTAAAATTCAACATGCCAGTTACAGTACCCTCATGGCGGTAAGAATATATTTGAAGTTTGAAAGCAACGAAGCGGAGTGACGTCCCCTGAATAAGAAGTGCACAAGGACCTCTCATTGAAAATTATGATTTTAAAACTCTTTTAGAGCAACCCAGCGACTTCTCTACAGCTGTAACAAGTGAAATATCTTTTAAATGAACTTTATTGATCAGTTACACATCGAAAAATAGTTTTAAAACTGTATTTTAAGCTTTTCGGTGTTATTATCTGTGTAGCTGGACGCTTGTCTTACGTGAACGAGTCTGCCCAACGACTCCGATTATAAAGAGTATAAACAATTATGGCGGCGCCCATGAAACACCGAATTTAACAAATTAAACCTGACTGTTTAACAGCGCTTTTTATCACTTTAACGATGTTTTGTTATCTCACGGTGACTAACCAATACGGATAATACTGGAAACATTTTTACCTTTCCGGATAATACGCGAAACGGCAACGGATCATACCGGGAAATAAACAAGGTAAAATACAGGGTGCGCCTAGTATTGGAAGTGAAATTGGCCACAAAACCGCGTAAAAATGCCAAATACTATTGCTCACGGAACGTTATGGTATTTCAGCTAATGGTTTACTTCAAAATTCGTATATGTAAATTAAACATTTTATCAAAACGAACGAAATCAAATGAACCTTACCTACCTTAAAGTCATAAAATATAAAATACTTGCTTTTTTGTAACTGGAGAAAATACATATAATACTACTACTTAACATTGTTGTTATAATCATTCAGAATTATAATGCAATTGTAGGAAATTACTGGCAACTTCAAAAACGTGAGTATTTGCGTTTTAAAAGGATCGCATATTGATTTCACGGGCACCGGATAACACACGAAACCACAATTTACTGGCACCGGATAAAGTCCGGAAACACAACACTGTATAATACACGAAATCGATTGATACATGTGCAGATTATTACGTGCTTTTTAGCATGTTTTATAAACAACATGTTCACATCGTATGTTCAACGTTTAATATAGTACTTGAAGTTGGTGACGAATTTTAACTACTGGTATGGATGCAATTTCTAACCATGTGCTTGTAACTGAAAGATATTCATATCGACATACGTATATAGGTTTCTAGATTTTGGGAGACAAAAAAAGCGTACCGTAATCATTAAACGCAGGTATTTGTTAAGCGTATTATTTCTTGTAAGAAACTTTTATGATCTTAACTTCAAGGTAATGCGCAATAGACATTAAAGCACCTATAGAATGTCATTTCAATAGTGCCACCTGTCGTATATTTACATTCCAATTAACCGCTATATTTATTTACATTTTACTTTGATCTTTAGGAGATGGCATCATTTATGTTATTTGTTTATTTGTATATTTCTTTGTTTACAGAAAAATGCATTTGATTCACCATCGAAGCGCGGAAAGCGGCAACGAAAATCGAAACGGTCCGATATAAGTAAACCGAATGAAGTCGCAAGGGGCTGTTTGCCAATACGCCACCACCACAAATGTGAAGATTCTATGTTTGGCACTTTAATAAACCATTTTATTCAGTACAGTGTTTTTGGCTCATTCATGCTTGCATGGTTTATACCAGACAAGTTTTAAACGTATAACTACAAAATTTAAACATATTTTGTACATATCAAATTCAATTCAATTATGTTAAACTTTACCTCAAATCATAAACTTTTGCCACGTAGTGAAACTCTTTTTTAATCAAATCAAATCTGTGTGTCAAATATTTTCTAAAACTAATTTAATATATAGAGAAATGAATACGCTTTTATTTAAATATTTAAGAGTTCATAACATTAATTTTAAAACTATGCTCTTTAACATTGCAAGATGTCTGAAATGGTAACTAACAATTATGTACATTGTAAACAAGACAATATAAGGGATATCTATTTATGTTGATTTATTTTAAATTGATATGAACACCGTCTACTAACAGTATTAAGAAAATAATTATGGAACTCGACTAATACAGGACTCCAATAAGTAGTACACTGTATACCACTGTCGGCACAGCTTCACCATTTTCATAAGAGTGATATATGATTCGGTCCACCCACATGCACATAATCAATTACATATTTCAAACATTATTGAACTACCGGTAAATCTCTATAATTTCAGTAACATTGACCTTGATATACTTCAACAAAATCTATAGACAATAACAATACAAAACAACAAATATAATTATGTTTTATAGTATCTACAACAAACCTTAAAGTTGATGCAACCAATGTTTTACAAGCTAAAACAAATATTACAAATATGTGGCTTACTCAATATCGTTTTAGCCAGTTTTTGTCCTATACCGGTATTTGTTGTCACATATTTTGCACTCATATAATTATTATTCTCGACAACAATTTCAACTGAACAACCTACATGTAAACAGCTATCTTTCAGTCCAACTCAAACAATAAATTATCCACTCCAGACTCAACATGGTATCTGTCTTCATTACTAGGAGGAACAGTTACAGATAAAAACACACAACTTTCTTGCTTCTTTTCAGTCTCTGCGGTTTCAAAACCGAAAAAAAACATCGGTCGGTCGTGACATTCTGAAATACATTATCATAATTATAGAAATTGACATGTGTTAGTGTTCCGACGTCATGGGTTTGAGTCTATTAACTGACTCACTTTTCCTCCGTGGTTACTTTACGCATGCCATGGGCATAGCAGCTAATCAAAGCATGACAAATTGTTCAAATAAAGTTTAAAGTTAATGACACTCAGAAATTGTACAATTAATCAGTCCAATAAATATCGAACAGTAGCCCTAAGTTCATTGATTTAATTTATCAACTTACCGTATTCTATCTCGAACTTCAAAGTCGGATTTTAGGGCTGAAACAAAACGAATACAGTAATGAGTGAATTATGAAATAAAAACTTTTGCATGTTAAACATACATCATATACAAATAAAAGAGATACTAGCTCTAAATGTTGATAATGAATTAATTCAAAAACGACAAATACCTAACTATGTGTGCATTTGAAGAGCGCAATTGTTAACAAGGGAAGTATCACGATTGGGGAAGTATCTCTAAATCTAAACCGTAGGTTACACACAACCTATTTCCCCTAATATTAAATATAATAATAAATTATAATTCATATATTAAATATAATAATAAATTATAATTATTATCCCACAAAAGTGAACAAAATGGTTCAAAAATACAAATTATACAACAATCATATTTTACAATTAACACTGCTGAACTGGTCTTAAAACTTTCTTTTACAAATTGTTATCGAATCGTGTATATAAATTTTATATTTAAACAATCAACGGGTTCTTATATCTTATAAATACTATTACTGAATCGGTCGTTCAACAATAGCACGCGTTCTACATCAGATTTATTAAGAACCAATACCATGTGTAACTTTTAATGCCTAGTTTTAATAACCTTTCCCAGTGTTGGGTCACGCCATTTTTCATGCGTCAAGACAGTTGTCGGGGCTGAGGGATGAGAAGTAACAGACCCATTTCATTTAGCAATATAAAATCAAGAAATTCTTAAAATGATAACCATATCAGCAGAATCTAATACATTCTTAAACGTGCTATACATGTACTTAAATTAATTAGTCTCGGCTATTATCCGGTGCCTACTTCGTGCATTATCCGGTGCCAGCAATCGACACATAAACTAAATATTTTTTCTACAAACTAAACCGTCACTAATCATGGCAATGATTTAACAATAACTATGCTGTCGTTTTCATCAGGAAATTAGCTCATAAATTTGAATTTCATGGTTGATATGTACCAATATCTGCATTTGACTTCCGTTTCCACAGGTTTTGTGCATAAATTGTTGGACAATATAAGTTCCTACTGCATAATGACGTTTTTGTTACTAAGCACGAGTATACAATTTACTGAATGAATGTCTTAGTTGTTCCGTGGAATATTGGTTTGCTTAAAAATGTTAACGTAAAAAAGAGACTGTTGAAATAAAGAACACACCTCAAAACAGTTAATATATTTCTGTTATAATCCGTTGCCGTATCGGGTTTTATCCGGAAACGTTCAAATGTTTCCGATATTATCCGTATTGGTTAGGCACCGTGTATCTAGTCTCTCTTTTCACCATGTATAAACACGAAGAGGTTAATAAACATACAATCAGTAATTCGATGTTTTCGAGAAGAGAACCAATGATTACGCTTTACGTAAATTCTTCAAAATATAACTACAATCTGAACTATGCATCCGTGCTATATCAGTTCCATATCAACATGGAAAACATTTTTAATCAATGTAAAGACAATGTGTATACACTTAACCTTTCTAGAAAGTGTTGGAATTAATCATTCAAGTTGCCAGATACTGTAAACTTTGAGATCCAGATGCAGAAATCTCTTAATACAATTTATGCACTTTATTATCATCTCTGGCATTGTCGACGTAGAAAATCACAGGCAGTTGAGCTCAAGCACTGCTTACGCTTTCTCCTTCTGTCTGAAGATGTTGCATTGAATCCAGGACCTGTCCGTTTTCCTTGTGGGGCGTGTGGAGGCCCTGTAGCCAACAGTCACAGAGCGCTCCTCTGCAATGGTTGTGAACGATGGTGGCATATTGGCAAACAAATGTGCAAACATACCACCACCTACTTACAATGAACTTGCGAAGTCCACGGATCATTGGATATGTCGAGATTGTGATGATTTTAAGTTCTCTGACTCTTTTTACGAGGATAGTTTTTACAGTGTAGAACAAAACAGCAGTTCTACACATGATGATGATTCTGATATTTTCAAACAAATTTCAGCTGCTAGAACCAAACATCCAAGCAAGTTTCTGTGTGGTTACTTGAATATAAACAGTTTCCGATATAAATTTCCACATGTAAAAGATTTATTACTTAAAAATACTATTGGCCTTTTATTTATATCTGAAACAAAACTTGATGACTTTTTTGTACGCTCAGTTCTAAATTGAAAATGACCATCTCCTTAGAGCGGATCGTACAGCAAATGGTGGAGGTGTTCTAACATATCTTCACTCAGACCTGGCTGCAGACAGACATAATCAGATGGAGTTCAATGTTATTGAGTCTTTATATATCGAAATTATTTTGAATGGTAAAAAATGGCTTATATCAGGACTTTATAAATCACCATCTGCCAAAGAATAAGATTGTTATAATTACATTATTAAAACCATGGACAAAATTTGTGTTAAATATGATAACTTTGTGTTTCTCGGTGATCTAAATTACGATTTACAATATGTTGATAAATGTAAAAGTCTTATGGAAATCTGTACCATTTTTTATTTTACTAATATGGTCAAAGAACCGTCATGCTTCAAGTCCAAGACCGAGCCTAGTCTGATTGAAGTTATTCTGACAAATATGCCTGATAAATGTATACAAATATTTAATTTTAATTGTGGTTTTAGTGATTTTCACAATATGATTTGTTTCCAGCTGAACTCTGATGTTCCTCGTTCTAAATATAAATGGATTAAATACAGGAGTTTCAAAAACTTTAACATTTTATCTTTTCATAGTAATTTATCAAAAGTTGATTTTAATAAAATTGTTTATTAACAAAATATTGAGCAAGCAGCAGTGGATTTTGGCACAGAAATTATAAAAAATTTATGTTTAAAATGCACCAGTTAAAATAAGGAAGCAACATAGATGTCCAGCCCCTTTTATGAACTCAAATCTGAAAAAACTAGTATACAAAAAGATAATGCTTTTTAATTAATTTCAGGATGTAAAATCACATAAAAATTGGCATAATTATAGAAAAAAATAGAAATCTAGTAAATCTAGAAAGAAAGAAGTCTGTAAGACAATACTATAAAGAAAGATGCTTGGGGGAAGTAAGAATAGGGATTTTTGGAGCACTATCAAACCATTTATGACAAATAAAGAAACTATCTGTAGCGAAAACACAGTCTTATTAGAAAATGAAACACTTATTACAGACCAAAAAGATATATGTGACATTTTTAATGATGTTTATGTTAATGTAGCAAAAAATATTCGTGATAGTAGCGAAGTTTTTTATGATAAGCATTCCAGCATTGAGAAAATTGATAAAATAATGGTAGGTTAAGAGAAAAATATGCATTTGAAGCCAATTAAAGAAAATTTTGTGATGAAACAACTGAATACTATGAATGCTAGGAAAGCCACAAACTATGACAATTTATCTGTTAAAATGTTAAAATTATCAAGTCCAATCATTGTTAATCCACTCTCAAATCTTGTAAATAGGTCAGTCAGTGATTGTGTGTTTTTAGAGTGTATGAAAATAGCTCAGTTAGTCCCAATACATAAGAAAAATAGTACTCCAGAGAAGGGAAATTATCGCCCTGTTAGTTTAATCCCTATTACGTCAAAGATCTTTGAGAGAGCCATGTACACACAGCTGCTGGATCATATAGAAAACATCTTAAATCTAATGTTAAGTGCCTTTAGACCAGGCCAAGGGTGCAGTACAACCCTTCCCAAAATTGCAGAAGACTAGAAACGGACTCAAGATGAAGATTACTATCTGGCAGCTGTGCTCATGGACCTCGACTGTTTACCTCACAACTTATTTATAATAAAATGTAAACATTACCCAAGGGGTTTTTTATTATCGTAAAAGTTATCGACATCCTTCATTGTACTTATTAATGTCGTTTTATGCATTTTATATAAACACCTTGCAAATAAGCTGCACAAAAAGCTAAAACAAAGTATTACGGCATCATATACATGTACACATATTCACACACTCTGCAAAATTTAAAATTTAAATAACACACAATTTTATATTAAGAGCTATTTGTTATACATTCTAACAGGGCACGCGCACAATTAAATATCCAGATCCTTTATAAACGTTTATATATGTGAATGCAAATTTTCATTGTACTGTATGTATGTTAAATCACTAAAAAAATGATATTAGAAGTATTTTTTATTTTTGCAAACAACATGTACTAAATGAACCTAAAGCATGAATCTCCATAGTCGCTGTTTAAACTTCATATTTCGCAAATTAGTTTTCAGATATAGGCTGTGGCGTGAAATTCAAATGTTTGAATTAAGCTTTGGTTAAAAAGAACAAGTTTTAAAACGTCAAATGAACCCATCAATATGGCGGAATGCTGAAAATAAGTTGAAGATCTAAATGGCCTATATTATTAGATTGAATGAATTTTTTTTTAAACATGTTCAAATCAACTTTAAAAAACTTTAATAGATGTTCGATAGACAAAACGTATCAACTTAGTTCAAGAGGAAAAATATTAGCGAAATAAATTAAGTTCTCGCCAATCAGTATTTCATGGTTGTCCTTTTAAACCTCATATTAACAAGAGCTGTCAGAAGACAGCGCGCTCATCTATTCGAGTGCTTGACAGTATAATGTAAGCCATCATGGGGCAATTGTTCACATTCAATTAGGTCAAAGTAATATAGTCATATTCTAAGTGGAAGAGGACCATAATTGAAACATATTGATCGCTTATGTTTTAAAGAAGTTGTACTTTATAGACGATTTTGAGTTCAGGTATATTTTCCACTATCTATTGAAAATTTGTAAAGACATTAAACAAACAAATAAGATTATATTTCAAGTTTGATAGCAATAGCTTGGGAGGGATGGATGGACGGTCCTTCAAAAATCAAATAAATAAATATTTGTGTTTTTACCATGTTTTTTTAGCGGGGGGTTGGGTTGGGGGTGGAGAGGGGAGTATAATGTGGGGATGTGGTCATTTATTAGATGACTTTTCAAAAATAAGATAAAATAGGGAAAAAAAACATTTATTTTTATTTTTTTTGAGGGGGGGGGGTGTAGGATGTTGGGCGTGGGGGATGGTTTTGGTGAAGTTAATTGTGGTATGTCAGGTAAGTATTATTTTGTCAAAGTATGAATCAAATCTGATCATAAATAAAGAAGTTATGGCAATTTAAGCAAAATTTATTTGTTTTACCTTGAGAGTCAAGGTCATTCAAAAATCAAGGTAAAATTCAACACGCCAGTTACAGTACCCTCATGGCGGTAAGAATATATTTGAAGTTTGAAAGCAACGAAGCGGAGTGACGTCCCCTGAATAAGAAGTGCACAAGGACCTCTCATTGAAAATTATGATTTTAAAACTCTTTTAGAGCAACCCAGCGACTTCTCTACAGCTGTAACAAGTGAAATATCTTTTAAATGAACTTTATTGCTCAGTTACACATCGAAAAATAGTTTTAAAACTGTATTTTAAGCTTTTCGGTGTTATTATCTGTGTAGCTGGACGCTTGTCTTATGTGAACGAGTCTGCCCAACGACTCCGATTATAAAGAGTATAAACAATTATGGCGGCGCCCATGAAATACCGAATTTAACAAATTAAACCTGACTGTTTAACAGCGCTTTTTATCACTTTAACGATGTTTTGTTATCTCACGGTGACTAACCAATACGGATAATACTGGAAACATTTTTACCTTTCCGGATAATACGCGAAACGGCAACGGATCATACCGGGAAATAAACAAGGTAAAATACAGGGTGCGCCTAGTTTTGGAAGTGAAATTGGCCACAAAACCGCGTAAAAATGCCAAATACTATTGCTCACGGAACGTTATGGTATTTCAGCTAATGGTTTACTTCAAAATTCGTATATGTAAATAAAACATTTTATCAAAACGAACGAAATCAAATGAACCCTACCTACCTTAAAGTCATGAAATATAAAATACTTGCTTTTTTGTAACTGGAGAAAATACATATAATACTACTACTTAACATTGTTGTTATAATCATTCAGAATTATAATGCAATTGTAGGAAATTACTGGCAACTTCAAAAACGTGAGTATTTGCGTTTTAAAAGGATCGCATATTGATTTCACGGGCACCGGATAACACACGAAACCACAATTTACTGGCACCGGATAAAGTCCGGAAACACAACACTGTATAATACACGAAATCGATTGATACATGTACAGATTATTACGTGCTTTTTAGCATGTTTTATAAACAACATGTTCACATCGTATGTTCAACGTTTAATATAGTACTTGAAGTTGGTGACGAATTTTAACTACTGGTATGGATGCAATTTCTAACCATGTGCTTGTAACTGAAAGATATTCATATCGACATACGTATATAGGTTTCTAGATTTTGGGAGACAAAAAAAGCGTACCGTAATCATTAAACGCAGATATTTGTTAAGCGTATTATTTCTTGTAAGAAACTTTTATGATCTTAACTTCAAGGTAATGCGCAATAGACATTAAAGCACCTATAGAATGTCATTTCAATAGTGCCACCTGTCGTATATTTACATTCCAATTAACCGCTATATTTATTTACATTTTACTTTGATCTTTAAGAGATGGCATCATTTATGTTATTTGTTTATTTGTATATTTCTTTGTTTACAGAAAAATGCATTTGATTCACCATCGAAGCGCGGAAAGCGGCAACGAAAATCGAAACGGTCCGATATAAGTAAACCGAATGAAGTCGCAAGGGGCTGTTTGCCAATACGCCACCACCACAAATGTGAAGATTCTATGTTTGGCACTTTAATAAACCATTTTATTCAGTACAGTGTTTTTGGCTCATTCATGCTTGCATGGTTTATACCAGACAAGTTTTAAACGTATAACTACAAAATTTAAACATATTTTGTACATATCAAATTCAATTCAATAATGTTAAACTTTACCTCAAATCATAAACTTTTGCCACGTAGTGAAACTCTTTTTTAATCAAATCAAATCTGTGTGTCAAATATTTTCTAAAATTAATTTAATATATAGAGAAATGAATACGCTTTTATTTAAATATTTAAGAGTTCATAACATTAATTTTAAAACTATGCTCTTTAACATTGCAAGATGTCTGAAATGGTAAATAACAATTATGTACATTGTAAACAAGACAATATAAGGGATATCTATTTATGTTGATTTATTTTAAATTGATATGAACACCGTCTACTAACAGTATTAAGAAAATAATTATGGAACTCGACTAATACAGGACTCCAATAAGTAGTACACTGTATACCACTGTCGGCACAGCTTCACCATTTTCATAAGAGTGATATATGATTCGGTCCACCCACATGCACATAATCAATTACATATTTCAAACATTATTGAACTACCGGTAAATCTCTATAATTTCAGTAACATTGACCTTGATATACTTCAACAAAATCTATAGACAATAACAATACAAAACAACAAATATAATTATGTTTTATAGTATCTACAACAAACCTTAAAGTTGATGCAACCAATGTTTTACAAGCTAAAACAAATATTACAAATATGTGGCTTACTCAATATCGTTTTAGCCAGTTTTTGTCCTATACCGGTATTTGTTGTCACATATTTTGCACTCATATAATTATTATTCTCGACAACAATTTCAACTGAACAACCTACATGTAAACAGCTATCTTTCAGTCCAACTCAAACAATAAATTATCCACTCCAGACTCAACATGGTATCTGTCTTCATTACTAGGAGGAACGGTTACAGATAAAAACACACAACATTCTTGCTTCTTTTCAGTCTCTGCGGTTTCAAAACCGAAAAAAAAACATCGGTCGGTCGTGACATTCTGAAATACATTATCATAATTATAGAAATTGACATGTGTTAGTGTTCCGACGTCATGGGTTTGAGTCTATTAACTGACTCACTTTTCCTCCGTGGTTACTTTACGCATGCCATGGGCATAGCAGCTAATCAAAGCATGACAAATTGTTCAAATAAAGTTTAAAGTTAATGACACTCAGAAATTGTACAATTAATCAGTCCAATAAATATCGAACAGTAGCCCTAAGTTCATTGATTTAATTTATCAACTTACCGTATTCTATTTCGAACTTCAAAGTCGGATTTTAGGGCTGAAACAAAACGAATACAGTAATGAGTGAATTATGAAATAAAAACTTTTGCATGTTAAACATACATCATATACAAATAAAAGAGATACTAGCTCTAAATGTTGATAATGAATTAATTCAAAAACGACAAATACCTAACTATGTGTGCATTTGAAGAGCGCAATTGTTAACAAGGGAAGTATCACGATTGGGGAAGAATCTCTAAATCTAAACCGTAGGTTACACACAACTTATTTCCCCTAATATTAAATATAATAATAAATTATAATTCATATATTAAATATAATAATAAATTATAATTATTATTCCACAAAAGTGAACAAAATGGTTCAAAAATACAAATTATACAACAATCATATTTTACAATTAACACTGCTGAACTGGTCTTAAAACTTTCTTTTACAAATTGTTATCGAATCGTGTATATAAATTTTATATTTAAACAATCAACGGGTTCTTATATCTTATAAATACTATTACTGAATCGGTCGTTCAACAATAGCACGCGTTCTACATCAGATTTATTAAGAACCAATACCATGTGTAACTTTTAATGCCTAGTTTTAATAAGCTTTCCCAGTGTTGGGTCACGCCATTTTTCATGCGTCAATACAGTTGTCGGGGCTGAGGGATGAGAAGTAACAGACCCATTTCATTTAGCAATATAAAATCAAGAAATTCTTAAAATGATAACCATATCAGCAGAATCTAATACATTCTTAAACGTGCTATACATGTACTTAAATTAATTAGTCTCGGCTATTATCCGGTGCCTACTTCGTGCATTATCCGGTGCCAGCAATCGACACATAAACTAAATATTTTTTCTACAAACTAAACCGTCACTAATCATGGCAATGATTTAACAATAACTATGCTGTCGTTTTCATCAGGAAATTAGCTCATAAATTTGAATTTCATGGTTGATATGTACCAATATCTGCATTTGACTTCCGTTTCCACAGGTTTTGTGCATAAATTGTTGGACAATATAAGTTCCTACTGCATAATGACGTTTTTGTTACTAAGCACGAGTATACAATTTACTGAATGAATGTCTTAGTTGTTCCGTGGAATATTGGTTTGCTTAAAAATGTTAACGTAAAAAAGAGAATGCTGAAATAAAGAACACACCTCAAAACAGTAAATATATTTCTGTTATAATCCGTTGCCGTATCGGGTTTTATCCGGAAACGTTCAAATGTTTCCGATATTATCCGTATTGGTTAGGCACCGTGTATCTAGTCTCTCTTTTCACCATGTATAAACACGAAGAGGTTAATAAACATACAATCAGTAATTCGATGTTTTCGAGAAGAGAACCAATGATTACGCTTTACGTAAATTCTTCAAAATATAACTACAATCTGAACTATGCATCCGTGCTATATCAGTTCCATATCAACATGGAAAACATTTTTAATCAATGTAAAGACAATGTGTATACACTTAACCTTTCTAGAAAGTGTTGGAATTAATCATTCAAGTTGCCAGATACTGTAAACTTTGAGATCCAGATGCAGAAATCTCTTAATACAATGTATGCACTTTATTATCATCTCTGGCATTGTCGACGTAGAAAATCACAGGCAGTTGAGCTCAAGCACTGCTTACGCTTTCTCCTTCTGTCTGAAGATGTTGCATTGAATCCAGGACCTGTCCGTTTTCCTTGTGGGGCGTGTGGAGGCCCTGTAGCCAACAGTCACAGAGCGCTCCTCTGCAATGGTTGTGAACGATGGTGGCATATTGGCAAACAAATGTGCAAACATACCACCACCTACTTACAATGAACTTGCGAAGTCCACGGATCATTGGATATGTCGAGATTGTGATGATTTTAAGTTCTCTGACTCTTTTTACGAGGATAGTTTTTACAGTGTAGAACAAAACAGCAGTTCTACACATGATGATGATTCTGATATTTTCAAACAAATTTCAGCTGCTAGAACCAAACATCCAAGCAAGTTTCTGTGTGGTTACTTGAATATAAACAGTTTCCGATATAAATTTCCACATGTAAAAGATTTATTACTTCAAAATACAATAGACCTTTTATTTATATCTGAAACAAAACTTGATGACTTTTTTGTACGCTCAGTTCTAAATTGAAAATGACCATCTCCTTAGAGCGGATCGTACAGCAAATGGTGGAGGTGTTCTAACATATCTTCGCTCAGACCTGGCTGCAGACAGACATAATCAGATGGAGTTCAATGTTATTGAGTCTTTATATATCGAAATTATTTTGAATGGTAAAAAATGGCTTATATCAGGACTTTATAAATCACCATCTGCCAAAGAATAAGATTGTTATAATTACATTATTAAAACCATGGACAAAATTAGTGTTAAATATGATAACTTTGTGTTTCTCGGTGATCTAAATTACGATTTACAATATGTTGATAAATGTAAAAGTCTTATGGAAATCTGTACCATTTTTTATTTTACTAATATGGTCAAAGAACCGTCATGCTTCAAGTCCAAGACCGAGCCTAGTCTGATTGAAGTTATTCTGACAAATATGCCTGATAAATGTATACAAATATTTAATTTTAATTGTTGTTTTAGTGATTTTCACAATATGATTTGTTTCCAGCTGAACTCTGATGTTCCTCGTTCTAAATATAAATGGATTTCATACAGGAGTTTCAAAAACTTTAACATTTTATCTTTTCATAGTAATTTATCAAAAGTTGATTTTAATAAAATTGTTTATTAACAAAATATTGAGCAAGCAGCAGTGGATTTAGGCACAGAAATTATAAAAAATTTATGTTTAAAATGCACCTGTTAAAATAAGGAAGCAACATAGATGTCCAGCCCCTTTTATGAACTCAAATCTGAAAAAACTAGTATACAAAAAGAGAATGCTTTTTAATAAATTTCAGGATGTAAAATCACATAAAAATTGGCATAATTATAGAAAAAAAAAGAAATCTAGTAAATCTAGAAAGAAAGAAGTCTGTAAGACAATACTATAAAGAAAGATGCTTGGGGGAAGTAAGAATAGGGATTTTTGGAGCACTATCAAACCATTTATGACAAATAAAGAAACTATCTGTAGCGAAAACACAGTCTTATTAGAAAATGAAACACTTATTACAGACCAAAAAGATATATGTGACATTTTTAATGATGTTTATGTTAATGTAGCAAAAAATATTGGTGATAGTAGCGAAGTTTTTTATGATAAGCATTCCAGCATTGAGAAAATTGATAAAATAATGGTAGGTTAAGAGAAAAATATGCATTTGAAGCCAATTAAAGAAAATTTTGTGATGAAACAACTGAATACTATGAATGCTAGGAAAGCCACAAACTATGACAATTTATCTGTTAAAATGTTAAAATTATCAAGTCCAATCATTGTTAATCCACTCTCAAATCTTGTAAATAGGTCAGTCAGTGATTGTGTGTTTTTAGAGTGTATGAAAATAGCTCAGGTAGTCCCAATACATAAGAAATATAGTACTCTAGAGAAGGGAAATTATCGCCCTGTTAGTTTACTCCCTATTACGTCAAAGATCTTTGAGAGAGCCATGTACACACAGCTGCTGGATCATCTAGAAAACATCTTAAATCTAATGTTAAGTGCCTTTAGACCAGGCCAAGGGTGCAGTACAACCCTTCCCAAAATTGCAGAAGACTAGAAACGGACTCAAGATGAAGATTACTATCTGGCAGCTGTGCTCATGGACCTCGACTGTTTACCTCACAACTTACTTATAATAAAATGTAAACATTACGGTCTATCTGACCCTGCTCTTGATGTGGTAAATAGTTATCTGTCAAACAGAAAACAATGTGTCCAAATAGGTAATAACTTTAGTTCTTTCCAATCAATTATAAAAGGTGTACCCAGGGCTCCATTCTTGGACCGCTTTTCTTTAATATCTTTATCAATGACATTTTTGAATATGTGAATCAAAGTGACTTATATAATTATGCAGATGACAAAACTTTATCTTTCAAAAGTAAAAATATTGACACTTTGGTTAAAACTCTAGAAAATGACAGCTTGAAACTTATCAAATGGTTCAACGAAAGCCACATGAAAGCCAATCCTGAAAAATGTCAAGCCATTGCCTTTGGGAAAAAAGAACACAATCTACGAATATCTTTTGATCTCGATGGCGTATATATAAAGTGTGACGAGGAAGTCAAATTACTTGGCGTCACCTTTGATTTTATGTTAAATGTCAATACCCATATAGCAAATATATGCAAGAAAGCTGCTAGGCAATTAAATGTCATAAAAAGGATAGGTGGGAATATGAACAAACTTGAAAGGTTTACTATGTTCTATTCTTTTATTATGTCAAATCTAAATTAGTGTCCATTAACATGGCATTTTACAGGGAAAACTAATACTAAAAATTTGAAAAATTGCAGGAAAGAGCATTACGTTTCATTTATGATGATTACTCAAGATCATATCATGATGTATTGCTTTCATTTGGGCTCCCATCTCTTAAAGTTAGAAGAATGAGAAGTGTGGCTTTAGAGACCTTTAAAATATTAAACAAAAAGGACCCAGTTATCTACATAATCTTGTTAAATATAAATTTGATGACTCTAAATATAATTAGGTATACTAACTGTGTGGAACTTCCTAGACCAAGAACTGAAAGATATGGCGGGAACTCTTTCCGTTACTCTGCAACCAGTATGCGGAACTCTCTGCCGGATACATTCAGACAGTGCTCGTCTTATAACCAGTTCAAATCCCTGATCAACCAATGGAATGGACCCGATTGCAACTGATCTGCGTGTACCCGGTAGGGAGCGCTGACATGCTGGCTGGCCAGGTACACTACTATATAGTATTATGTTACTTATGTTATGACCTTTTTGAAGTCTCCAAACTATTCCTTTGATCATGAACGAAATCAATATGCAACTTAAGCAGCACATGTAGTCATAAAGCATCAGAGGCCATACAACGATCAGGTAAAACTAAACAACTAAATAAACGGGGATAAACAGCGGTTTGAGGGCTAGCCAAATCTAACAATTAGCCCCGAATTAATTTAAAAACATCAATAAAAAACAAATGTACAAATGCGCGTCTAAAACAATTTAATCGAATGCAGACAGAAAACTAAAATGAATGAAAAAAACGCGTTAATTGAATACAAAAAAATGTTATTGTTCGTGTGTCGTTAGTATCAGCAATCTTTTAAAACGAGTATGGGTAAGGTTATTAAAATTATTTCCGTGCAAAAAATAATGATTATATATAACATACACAACAACTATCAAATTGTCAAATAAACCAGGCATATGAAGATATGTTCCATCCACAGAACAAAAAAGCTGTACTGCTTACAGCCTTGGGTGATTGAAATATGAAAACAGTTCATATTTGCCTTGGTCTGAGAAAACTGGGCTTAATGCATCTGCGTAAAGTGTCATCCCAAATTAGCATGTACAGTCCGCACAGGCTAATCAGGGTTGACACTTTCCGCCTAAACTTGATTTTCAGTAAGAGGTGACTTCCTTGACACTAAAAATACCATAAAAGCGGAAAGTGTCGTCCCTGATTAGCCTGTGCGGACTGCCAATAATGTCAATATGTGTTGTCTTCGCCCTTAGCGGAAAGTGTCGTCCCTGATTAGCCTGTGCGGACTGCCAATAATGTCAATATGTGATGTCTTAGCCCTTGTCTGCATTTGAAACATTCCGTTAAGTAAGTCCATTGTTGTTCAACAGTATACAGCGTACAAAAAAACGCTATTTCTATCGACCTTATACCTTTGAATACATTCCAAATTGTATGTCCGTATAACGAATTATTTGTTGCTTATAAATATGACGTCATTCACTATAGTAAAGCAACAGAAGTTCGCGACCATTGCGATGATAGAAAGCATTTGTATCGTGTCCTCGAGTGCAGATCATAAATAATGATTGATAACAATCAGCTACCCTGTCCGCTTATGAGACCACCTTGCGTACCTTAATAGCAGAAAGCGAAACTCTAGACCAGACAGCGCGGTTTAAGTTTTCCGCATATGGGATAAGACCCACTTCGCATAGCGAGGGTCGAAATCAAAGCGCATATTATCTGTAATATTATATTATATGGAGCCGAGCGAAATTCATGTTTATTCATGAGCACTCGCTCGGTCGATAATATTGTTCATATTTAAAGCATTGCATTTGATTTAAGGGCATACAGCAATGTCAGATATCTTTAACTAAGTTCGCAATAATGACATAATTCATCAATGATGGGTATCATGTCATTCTTAAGACAGATATAGGATTGCCAGTTTATGTTAATAAGAAATAATTGTTGAAGAACTCACATAATTCATATATTAAGATCTGACTACACGTTCACATTTATATTTACCACTGCATACATTGGGATGTTGCTTAAAGTGTACTGAGTGCGTAAAACGTAAATAAGCATTGTTAACCGTAAAATATTGAGTGCATGTTTTAAACATACAATTATTTATAATGTATTTCAATAAACAGATGTGATTCTAGTTGTAGCGAACATACCACGTTCAGTATAATCAAAGCGGAACAAAATGTTCATCACCATGAAACAGAAAAATTAATCAATATCATACAACCAATTGGAGTGGCGGTCAGTCATAAGTACAAAGCAGCAAAACATAAACATATTTGTAAAATCGTTTAATGACGCAAATAATGTTTTAATACCGCAGGCAAATATATAAATATTTACAGCACGCTTCGTCTATAGTGATTTATTTTGAATCGCTTACATAACAATTTATTAAAACGATACGAAATACAAACACAACTAAAAATTTAACCTGATAGGAGCTTTTGTATTAACAACTTTTACATAGTGGTACTACTAGTTATGCATGTAAATCCGTAGTTTTATCATCATCATATTATGATTAATTTTTTTTTACATTAATTGAAACGCGCTCAAACAAATGGGGGTTTAATGCATGTGCGTACAGTTCGTCCAAGATTAGCTGTGCAGTCCGCACAGGCTAATCAGGGACGAACTGTACGCATAAACTAGATGTTTGCCAAAACAAGACTTTCTTGAAACGCAAAATATCGTTCAGCGGAAAGTGTCGTCTGAATAGCCTGTGCGGACTGCACATGCTAATCTGAGACGATTCTTGACGCACACGCTTTAAACCCCCTTTTCAAAGAGCACGATTCAATTGTATTATGTTAAAGAAAGTTGTGCTCCATATCCAAAGACCACAGACCCACAATCAATATACATGATAAAACGTCATCTCCTGCATGATAAATGTTGGTGTTTACCCAACAATAAAATCATACATTATTGATTGTTTTTATAGTATTGACAATGATTCACATCCTTTTAATTCATGAACTTTGCAAACAACGCTCTTAACTTGGCAAATACAAGGAAAAAACCCGTATTTTATTGAAAACTGCGGCCAATACGAGATCTGACCTTTTACAATTCAATATCAGCTCTTCCAATGCAAGAACTGTCCAATAAATATTCAGGATTACCTTGGCCTATTTGTATAAACATTCGGTCGACTCGCCGGAAACATATTTTAATCAGCAAGAAAGGATTCAACTTAAGACTGATGAAAGTAACATGAAGACAAGTTACACCACATTTGTTAGTTTTTATAAATTAATTTCATTAAATCTTTATGTTAGCGCTGTTGTTGTCAAAAGATTGCTATGAGAATATGAATTGATATGCATTATTGTTTTGTGAATCTAGTTATATGAAGATAATTGTTTATTCTATTAACACAATTTGCGTTAAGTATACAATCAGAATTTAACATTCTTGTAAATAAGTATAATTCATATTAACATTAGTATTGGGATGCCGACAGTCAAATTAGCAATGTTTATATTACATAGTTTATCATTTAAATTATTTATTATGCAGAGTGTGTGATTAAGTTGAAATGTATATGATGCTGAAATTCTTTGTTTCAGCCGCTTGTTACAATAATTCCAAAAGTCAACTTATTAACCCTTTGCATGGTGGGGAATTTGTCGTCTGCTAAAATGTCGTCTGCTTAATTTCTAAAATTGGCATTTTCTTCGATTTTTATTTTCAAAGAATACTATCAGAATAGCAAACAGTTTGGATCCTGATGAGACGCCACGTTATGTGGCGTCTCATCTGGATCCAAACTGTTTGCAAAGGCCTTCAAAATTCGGTTCCAGCACTTACAGTGTTAATAAAAGTGTAACAGACTAAATATTTGTATACTGTATACATATTTAAAATAGAAAATCAAAACACAGTAATACACAATTTTACATTAAAAAAAACAAATAACTAATTAACAATGTTAAGGTGTTAACAATCATGTTAGCACTAACACAAACACCTTTCTTTAACAGATTTTGGAAATATTTCTTTCTAAAGTTTCGTCTTTTTAAATGTAAGAGCACTAAACGACAACTGTGCAATATGTTTTTAAAACAAACAGACTATTTTCAACTGACGTCTTGATAAATGAAAGTCGACAGAGTATAAACATAGTTGCGAAATGCATGTATTTTTTTAAACATATAGTCGATTTTGAATATGGGTAGCTTAAGGCCTAGTTTATACATAACATGATTTGATGCATGGTCTACAAAGCATGTTTTTATCAGTAATAAACCCAACATCATAACCACATTAATATGCAAAACAGACAATCAAAGGTTTTTTTTAAAATGAAAACTTTCTTTTATAACGTTTGAAATAAATTTTGAAGTCGCCTATTCATTCCAACAGACCTCGATTCCTTATAAGTCTAATTTAACGTGTGGATTTATGGAACTATTAACATACACTTCATTTCATAATCTATATTTGTTCCGCTTGGCTACACTAGCTGGAACTTATTCTTGTTTCATACTTGGCGTCGGCAGCTTGCCATGTATAGACAAATAAAATAAGGGCCATATTTTACATAGATAGACATTATTATTACCCTGAAATCCCAATAAATAAAGATGACGGCAATAATTTTTGTTTACGTTTAATGTCGTCCTCTTAATACTATGCTATTTTTTGTGATGCTGGTTTTATTGGAAATTCACATAAAGATTGTTCAAATGCGTTGCTATTTGAATCCAAAAGGCTAACAACACACCATTATCTGACACAAATTGTACTTCGTGTCAGCATCTGGGAATACATATTTTATGCACTTTCTGGTTTTGTGTCCGAACTATATAATCCTCGTCGCCATCTCTTCTTCGCTGTAATACGATCTTATCACTTCATATACGCCTATTCATGAACATCCAACATCAATGATAATATTTTAGTCTTCATCACGTATCTTAAGGCTGCTATATGCATGACCCCGTGCGTCTTAAATCTGCTTTTTATCGGGCATTAGCACACTGACTAATATAGAATCGACTGGACGGAACAGAATATTTAATTCCGGCTTAAGCTTACGAAGCGCATCGTCGTTAAGCTGCATAAACAAAAGAGTATGTGATTGAAACGATAGTATCAACAGTGCTGTAAGGCAGAGAAACAGTGGGGGAGAGACCATTTGAAACAATCAACAATGCTATCGAGGGTTCACTACATTATCATATTCTTAACTTAAGTTGAACCAACCTCAATTAATAAAAATGGAGGAAACTCTTCGTTTGATAAGGGTAATTATTAAAATGAGCTGACAAGTAATCGACATTATCAAATCATCAGCACTCGTATCCGTAATTATACAATACTTGTTTCTGTTACAGGGAGGGGGGCTATTTTATAAATTTCACAGAATAAATCCATTTAAGGACGTATGCTGCAGTTTTAATGCGAATTTTGCTAAAATTAGAATATGATTATTTTTGGTATTTAGGTAGAACCATCTGTTGTGGATAGAAAAATAAAATAAAAATCATGGGTCACCGGTGTTGTTCATTTTTTTTATCGCACTTGAACAACAAGCTTATTTCAGCACAAGAACAATTAAACAATAAGGTAATAACATAAAACCTTAGGTAAATTTATTAGAAACGTGTTAAAAACAACCTCTATTTCTCACAAAAACTGTAAAACTGATATAATATGACTGCAAATTAATCGTGTTTAACATGAATCGATTGATGCAAGTTTTGTATCATTGTTTAAACAAAAACAAAAACAACAGAATTTCACATATGAAAATAAATAAAATGCATCAAAGTCATTTTAATTTGTACATGCCAACCTGCATCTAGATATTTTTTCAAATTTACTTAAATGTGTAATGAGTTAAATACGAATATAGAAAGAAAAGAATAGGTCACCGGGGTCGTTTGTTCACAAATGCAATTTAACTGCATGTATAAAAGTACCATTTAAAAACACAGTGGAAACCATGCACATGGTGCTGGTCAAAACACATACTAGCACATGTATTGCTGTTTGCCAATCATAAGTTAGATTTAAATGTAAATGAAAACACAATCTATGTGTAACAAGATCAGTAAAAGTAGGTAAATACATCATCAAACTTAAAAAAGATGTATATACAACATTCAAATGGGCATATCGACGGTATCGGTTGTAATAATTGACATGACTTGACCAATGTTGTTATTTATTCAAACATTTTAATTTAAGTGAAAACACAAACTATGTGTAGCAAGATCAAACATATATACATTAATACTTAAAAACACAAAAAAAAGATAATTGAACACATTTAAAGAGGCATACTATTTTTTTTGAAATTCTTGACATGACTTTACCAATTTATAGCAATTTATAATAATAAATATATTATAAATTATTATTTAAAAAATATATATATAAAAACAAAAACAAAAATAAATATGCAGATTTAGATTTGAATATAATGAAAATTCAAATTATTAATGATGTATATCGAGATCATAACATTAGGTTAATTAAGTATTCAATTAAAACCAATATGTATACAATACACTTAAAAGGGCATATCAACGGTATTAATTGTGATTCTTGATATGACATCACCAATTCACGGTATATCATGTGTATGAATTAATGTATATAAACGGACAACCATATTATTGGAATTGCTATGAAAATATATATCAAAAACAATTTGATCTTAACAGTTCGTGTCCGATAAAAATCTAATCCATCACAAGTATTGCAGTTTTAGGAAAACTTTTACATACTACAAACAAGTTTGCATGTGAATACAGATATAACCGAAGGCAAAATTATGGCGTATATGTAAAGTAATCATTCACTACCTACATGCCATTCGTTATCTATAATGAGTTTTTTTATATTATAACAATCTATTAGTTGTTGTTACGCTATTGTAATGTAATAATATTGAAACCAGTTTTTTTTGTTTTTAAATCTACAATGACTCAGATATTTTAAAGTACAGAATACATTTGAAGAACGTACGCGATAATTTTAATTATTTTTTATTACATGTAGCATAATGTTTCATAGATCGATCTTTTGCTGATATTAAAATAAAATAAAAATCGAGGATGACGGGTGTTCTTTATAATAAATTTTAAAACCCTGGCATTTTATAAGAGAATAACACTCACTATTCCCCTTTTTCGTTGCAAAATGAAGAAAAACATGTGATTTATTTATCATTGTATTGCCCAAAAATTTCATTCGGACAAACTTTTCAAAATACAGTTGTCGATTTTTGCAAGCACTGCGTAAATTTACGCACTTAAATTTTCATAAAAACCCTTATCATTTCACATAGAAATCGAAGAACTATACAGTAGCTGTTCCAAGCACTGCATAAATTTACGAACTAATATACATTGTATATAAATTCACAAATACATTTTTTTTTCAAAGTATCTTTCAACATAAGCCGGCTTGGCTTTTGCGTAAATGTACGCACTTACATGAACTTCAAAATACCAGATAATTTTACAAATGATTCAAAGTAATAAACAAAAATCGTCTTAAGAACTGCATAAATTTACAAACTAATTTATAGCAAATGATAGCAATATTATACTTTGAAATTCAAATAAACAACACTTTTAACTAACATATATGATCTTTCTGCATAGCATAAGTCAAGCTCTTCGTAAATGTACGCAGTTAAATCATCATAAAAACCCTTATCATTTTACATAGAAATCGAAGAACTATGCAAAAGCTGCCCCAGGCACTGCGTAAATTTACGATCTAATTTTTAAGAAAAGTGATGCTGTAGTTTCAATTTCACAAGTACACTATTTTTTCCATGTATCTTTCAACATAAGCAAAGCCTTGCGTAAATTTACGCACTTAATTGAACATCAAAATACCAGATACAATTTCAAACGATTCAAAGTAATAAACAAGAATTGTCTCACGCACTGCGTAAATTAACGAACTAATTTATGGCAAAAGATAGCAATATTATACTTCGAAATTCAAATATACAACACTTTTAACTAAATTATATGATATTTCTGCATAGGTAAAGCTCTTCGTAAATTTACGCACTTAAATCAAAATAAAACCTTGGCAATTTCCCCAGCGGCAGAGCTTAATTTTACGAACGTAGTTATTGTAAAGAGGTCAGTTATATTGTACTTTGAATTTCAGAAATACAACAGATTTCTGACTAGCTTCCTACATAAGCCAAGCCTTGCGTAAATTGAATCAACATCAAAATACCAGATATTTTCACAAAATTCACGAAATAATAAACAAACATTGTTACAAGCACTGCGTAAATTTACGAACAAATTCATGATAAACAAAACAGTAGAGTTATACTTTGCATTTTACAAATACAACATTTTTCTAACTATCTACATAAGCCAAGCTCTGCGTAAATTTACGCACTTAAAATCTACATCGAAATACCTGATATTTTTACTAACTTTTCAAACAAACAAAATTGTCCAAATCACTTGTCTACATAAGCCAAGCTCTGCGTAACTTAACGCACATAAATACTGTAAAACCCTGGCAATAATACAGACCATTTCAAGTTGTAAACAAAAATTGTCCCAAGCTCTGCGTACATTTACGAGCTAATTATTTGGTAAAAAATTCAGATATAATAAATTTACACATTGAATTTCAAAAATACAAAATTTTCAGACTATCTGAGTGAATTATGAAATGAAAACTTTTGTATGTTAAACATACATCATGTACAAATAAAAGAGATACTAGCTCTAAATGTTGATAATGACTTAATCCAAAAACGACAAATACCTAAATATGTGTGCATTTGAAGAGCGCAATTGTAAACAAGGGAAGTATCACGATTGGGGAAGTATCTTTAAATCTAAACCGTAGGTTACACACAATTTATTTCCCCTAATATTAAATATAATAATCAATTATAATTATAATCCCACAAAAGTAAACAAAAATGGTTAAAAAAGACTAATTATACAACAATCATATTGTACAATTAACACTGCTGAACTGGTCTTAAAACTGTCTTCTTCAAATTGTTTTCGAATCGTGTATATAAATTTTATATGTAAACAATCAACGTGTTTTTATATCATAAAAATACTATTGCTGAATCGGTCGTCCAACAATAGCGCGCGTTCTACATCAGATTTTTTAAGAACCAATACCGTTTGTCACCTTAAATGCCTAGTTTAAATAACCCTTTTCAGTGTAGAGTAAAGTCGTCATTTTTCATGCGTTAAGACAGCGGTCAGGGCTGAGGGACGAGAAATAACAGACCCATTCCATTTAACAATATAAAATCAAGAAATTCTTAAAATGATTACCATATCAGCAGAATGCAATACATTCTTTAAACGTGCTATACATGTACTTAAATTCATTAGTCTCGGCTATTATCCGGTGCCTACTTCATGCATTATCCGGTGCCAGCAATCGAAATATAAAATAAATGTTATTCTACAAGCTAAACCGTCACTAATCATGGCAATGATTTAACAAAAATTATGCTGCCGTTTGCATCTGAAAACCTCTCAGAAATTTGAATTTCATTGTAAATATGGACCAATATCTGCATTTTACTTCCGTTTCCACAGGTTTTGGGAATACACTGTTGGACAATACAGGTTCCCACTGCAAATTGACCTTTACTGAGCACGAGTATACAATTTACTGAATGAATGTCTTAGTTGTTTCGTGGAATATTGGTTTGGTAAAAAATGTTAACGTAAAAAAAGATAATATTGAAATAAAAGAACACACTTACCTCAAAACAGTCAATATATTTCTGATATGATCCGGTGCCGTTTCGGGTATTATCCGGACACGTTCAGATGTTTCCGATAGTATCCGTATTGGTTAGGCACCGTGAATATGTCTTAGATACCAAAAAGTTATGAAAACTGGAAAGGCCTAAGGATCAAATCAGTTAAATGTCGAAGTATTAACAGAAATCGCAGCTGAGATCGCAGGTCAACTTTAAAATCTTTTAATTAACTGTTAAATCAGTAATGGTAGGGTTTCACGAAGCTGTAAAAAAGCAAACGTCTGCAATTTAAAAAATCAGATCATCGGGATGTAGCTAACTACAGACCATTTTCTCACCTTAACGTTTAAGTATCTATCTTGAAATAATTCTTCATTAACCATTTAAGGGCTATATATTTAATGAACCCAATTTTAATCAGGTTTTTTACATCGAGAATCCAATGTCAACCAACTAGTGTCAGCAATCACTGTTTTTGTAAAGCCCTCCATTAAGTTAAAAAAGTAAAGAGTATGACAAGCAGAGCTATTTTGTACGTTACGACTAAGTGGTATCTTTTATCTTGGTTACAAGACTTTCTAAAAACAGAAGATAGTTAGTCGTAATGTCAGTCAGTTTGATGCGGCTACTCAACTCTCGAAAAATCTCATCTTGGGCCGAAAAGTGGTTGGGTCCATAAGTCCATAAAAAACCGAGTCTTTAGTAATATCCAGAAAAATCAACGGCCTAGTCCCCCCTCCTTTCCTTTACGACTGAAAAATAAATGAGCTTTCGTCTCATACACATCTTAGCACATCTTGAACGTTTTAACTTATACTCCTGACACAGCAATAATGATGAATAAATTAAGAATAAAGCATGGAAGATAATAAATTCAATGAGATCTTTTAAGTCTTACCGAGATATAAAGTCCCTTCTATCTACATATACGACATTAATTGAACCGATTCTTCAATACGCTGATGTAGTCTTGTATAATATAACTACACACGATGACTTTAACTCGAACAGATGCAACAGTAAGTAGCAATAATAATTAGTGGTGGAACACGTCGAGCATTATAAAAATTATAAATGAAACGTCTCTAAAACCCTTAAAACACAAGAGAACTACGCATAAACTGACCCTCTGGTACAAGATATATAACTCAGCATGCAATATTTAAATCACAGCTTGTTCACGATTCCTCATACCATCAACTTTACACGTATGGAATGCTCTACCGGAACCTGTTAGATCAGTGCCTTCTCTTTCTACCTTCAAAGTAAATCTAAATAAAGACACACACAATCATAATGCTACGATGGTGAGCGGACGCTTAGTAATTTTCATGCACGTTTGCGAATGCATTGTAGTAGCTTAAATGAACATTTGTACGAGAAAGACATATTGAAAAGTCAGTATTGTCAATTTACAATTAAAAAGGGTAATATTATTTGACCATATGTCTACTGTCCAACCCATAACTTTGCAAATACTCCTCTTCGGTGTCGAAGATGGATTATTGGAAGAAAATTCGCTGATATTCAAACATGTGCAGTATTTCATCCGAGATAGTCATATCTTTTTATTAACAATTCTTTACCTCATGAACAGACCTTATCCTGCTTAAGAAGCCCAGTCCTGCAACTCTTTTTCTATTCTTCTCAACATTCTAAAGTTGCGAAAACTCTACCACATTTTCTCTCTCTTTTTAGATAATTACTAATCAACTGATCAATTAATGCTGATTTATGTAAACGTTCTCTCTTAATATCTCTATCTACATCATTATGTCACTCTTTTTGTATTATATCCTATATCAAGTTCCCATACATATACTATATATGTATATCTACTTATATTGTACATTATTAATTGATATGTCATTTAAGTACATTGTATTTACGTGCTGATTTGATCACACTTATCTTCAGCACTTCTAACTGAAAGAAGAGAGGCATCAGCCTCGAGCTTTTTTCAATCATGTTTTATAACGCTTTTCAAACCTAGTGAAAAGCATATAGTTTCTAAAGTAGCATTTATGTTAAAATTGTTTGAATTGTATAATATCACGGTGTAGAAGCATATCGGTGGCCTTTCCGTCAAAATGCTGCCTCTCTGTTCATACTTCGCTGCCTCTCTGTCATAAACAAGAAAAATGGATGATCGTAATTCACAAAACATGTAAGCAAATCTTGAATTAAAACCAATTAACACATGTGTGCATAAATGAGGTGGTCCATGAGTTGAAGCATATATCCAGCTATAGGCTCACATTGTTCCGCAGGTCCAAACACTTATCACAAACTCTATCGAAGATGGAATGATGACGAGGGTGGTGGAACAATCGCGCATACATGTCACTTTAATGATTTGTTATCATAGCTTTTCCGAAATATGTCAAATATCTAATGTCATTGATTAATATCGTCATCACAATCGATATGAAATGTTAATTTTGCACGAATTTAAATTATGAAACAATTCGATGTCATTCTTTAATCATTTATCATCAACACAAGAAATATGGGCGCACCGAAATTGTCACATTGAAAACCAAAGACCTTAAATCGGTACCATGTTTCGTAAGCAAAAGAATTCTTACTATTTTATTTATTGCGACTTTATTATTTCAGTGCGACCTGGAAAACATGATTTGCTTGAATAACTTTTTCGATTAAGTAAACATGTTCAGGAAATAAAAATATTATTAATTGTAGGCATAACATTGAACATTTTTAGTTATTGCATATGGTGAGCATGTTTTACAAAATATCGATGAGACACATTATGTTAACTGTACACATTTCTTCTGTTGTTTTGTAGATATGACTTAATAAGAATTCTTAAAAGGTTGTGATTGTTTTTGCTTTTGGTCTAAAACATGTACAAACGTATTGATTGAAGTAAAATAATACAATAGACAATAAAAGATTGACTAGTTGATGAAAACATACCGTTTACAATAGTTTAGTAGAATATAGTTGATTTGTTATATCGTTCGATCAGGAAAGGATCATGGTGACATACTGTGGTCAGTTTATGTCCGTTCGTCGTCGTGTTTCATGTCTCGTGCTTCTTCCGTCGTTAATGTTTAGTTCGTTAACCCCCCCCCCCCCCCCCACACACACACCGTGTGGTTGTATTTTGATGTTATTTTGATGGACATTTGCCAGAATGTATCTCGGCAATTTCTAGTCAAATGTCTAATCGGGGCTAAGTTCGAATCGAACCTGCATCCAAACAACTTTATGTAAATGAAGCATATTTTTACAAAAGCTTGTTAAAAGTCTCTCAACCACATTTATCTCTAAATCTTGCTAAAATATTATTACAGTATAACGGCCACGTTTTTATATGGGTGTGATAAGAAAACTAGGTCACCAGGGCAAATTTGTACAATTGGTTTACCTTGAACGCAGCTGAGTGTATAAGAGATGGCACGACCCTTTTGTTCTTCATGTTTGTCTATTGTATAAAATCCTGTAAGTAAATAAGATTAATCATTTAAATAATATTAAAGTATCGTATTTTTGTAATATTTCTTTTTGATTAATTATATACATTTCGTGATAAATCTGACTCCAGTTTCATTAGAAGGGGATCATTCTTATAAGCACTATAACTTGCTTTATTGTCGACAAGTAACCTATTACCATACAGTTACTTAGGATACAACGCATGACGAAAACGAACACTTAAGTACTAAAAGGACTGTTGCTATACAGAAAACTATAATTATAACTTGTTATAGTGCGCTGACATTCTACAAACGCAAATATCAACTACACGTCTTCTTTCATAAACATAATTAAAAGGTAAAGCATTATAAAGTCAAATCATTTGCAATTCATTTCTAGAAAAAGCTCGCCTTCCCGAATATGTTTCAATGGCATTGAATAAGAGAAAATAAGGCACGTACATTTGCTAAAAGTAATAAAAAAAGTTACCGCTTATTGATAAAAACTTGTTCACCGGTTAGCATCGAAGTCGGACTTGTAGAGTTGCGGATTTGACGAATTTGCCAATAGCACGACATGCTGAGAGCCAACGTACTTGTTGACTATTGCACCATTAGCTACCGGGTTGACAGTGTATAAGGATATTTATTTAGTCGTCGGTTCACAGTTTGGCGTTTAAGGAAGGTTTTTTTTTAATTGAGGTTGTTAGTCAATTCACATATTGTGCTTCGAATTAAAATTATTTCGAATCATGACAATTTGATCATTAACAACATTTTGCATATCATGCTGAAAAGGGGTACGATGCTTGTTTAAAATTTTCTCTGCTATTCGTGCATAACTTAATAATAGATTTTCGTCACTGCTTTTCGTGTTTTATACTAGACATTCGTCAGCTTACATTTTGCAAACCGATATTCAAATCGACAGATTTGAGAATTAGCATTTCTTTTATTTTTTCTGTCGAGTTTCTGTCATGATATCGATGTCATCTTTGTTGCATACGGCAATAATTGACAATACTGTCACTGTTCTTCTGGTGTTAAAACATCACATCACACAAGGGATATTCACTTCTCAGTTTATCTTCAGTTAAAGTGGGATGATGGTGCCAGCTGTGAGATTTGAGGAGAGTGTTGCGTAGTGCTGATGATAAAATTGAATTGCTGCTAAATACACCTACGCTTTTCAAGTATTCATCTCGACGCCCGTCAAAATGCAACGCATCGTTGTGTTCATAAGAGCTTAGTTGCATGTTATCTGGCTTGGTTATAATAGGGTTTATTTTTGTATTTGCCACCTTTTAAGCCATGTGTGAACTGTTTGTTTTAACTATGACTTTATTGTCTGTGACAAATATTGCGATACTTCTTTCTATATTGACAGACCTGTTGATTATAATTTAGAAATTGAGAACATTATTTGATCGAGACACATTACGCGAGTTCATTGAGTGGTTTCACGAGTGCTGTTTTTTTTTACGGGTTGTTTCGGCCAACGCCCCTTGCGTTATTTTGGGGTTTATACGTTTCGGACACTTATCGGTTAATTTTGAGTGCCTGTCTGAAAAAAACAAAACATGTCTGTTCAATGCTATAACTATTTATCGTTTGTGACGATATTTTGTGTTCCTGGAACAATAGTACTTTCTTGTAAAAGTTATAACGTGTTGTTTCCGTTTCTTCAACAGAAGCAACATATCTTAATGTATGCTTTACAGAATAACCTTTTTATACTTTATAAGTCAAATCGAGCGATTCATTCTAAGTATATTAATTTAACAAAATGTACTCGATATAAACAGAAAACATGGAAAACAAGCTGGGCATTTGAAAACAATTAGAATCAGACACACGACTTCCTCTATAAAATGATATAAACAGAATAAAGTATAGCTTTTTTCCAGGAAAAATTAAGTTCCAGCGTAAAGCTTGGAAAAACGATATCTTTAACATTGGAATTTATATGACCGATATGTACACGCATACTTAAACTAACGTATCCAACTGGCATTTGTTGATAACTTTTTTATCCGTATTTTAAACCACACTGATTTCATTTTGACAACGTATTGTAAATGGTATTCCTTATATATTTTCTTATGCCCAAAATACGCCAGAAGCTATATATTTAACAATGTGTTATCATAACGTTATAATTTATCATATGATTGATCATTATAAAAGTTGATTTTATCAGAGGACGTTTATTGCCTTTTTGCACTGTTTTACAAGGTATTATCATATCGCTATAATTGACCATAGGATTGATCATTATAACAAGTGCTCTTATCATAGGACGTTTATTAAACACTGCTTTTTGCACTGTTTTAACATGTATTATCCTCACGCTATAATTGACCATAGGATTGATCATTATAACAATTTCTCTTATCATAGGACGTTTATTAAACTCTGCCTTTTGCACTGTCATTCCGATATGTTGAAACTGTCATTCCAATCGACACTTTATTATTCCGTGTGATTTCCAATTAATCTAGATCCAAAGACGCACAGGGGCATCAGTGGGGCAGCAAAGAGAGAGCTGATATTGACGGAAACGGTATAACGTTGATTGATGTACATAAATATTATGCGTGAGGACAAAATACCAATGCCCTAATACTGACAATGTAAGTCAGATACATTATGTGATGTGAGACTGTCTTATCAAAAATCGCAACATATTTTCATACAACCTCCATCACGAAACCAATAAGCAAAGAAATTATATGAAGGCATTACTTCTAAAAAAAACGTTTTTAACGTCAACTGTCTACATTTTGATTACCGTTGTACCAATAATGTATATCTGTGCTAAAGTTTTCACAGAGATTTTTTGTTTAACACAGATAGTAATCGAATTATGGTATGCAACACTAATTCATTCAGAAAAGGTGATTCGGCGAGGCGGTGGTTTTGATTTCTATTTTTGGTTACGGGTAGCGCAAGCATTGTGTAATGAGTTTTGAAACAGGAAAGTAGTAAAGCAGTATGAATGTTCATTTCTCGCAGTTCCGGTAACCATATATGATTACTATCGTCATCACAATCTATAATTCATGTACATATTTCAACAATACGAATTATGAATCAAATTATATATCATTTATCATCAACCTATTCATTATAGGCGCTCCGATATTGTCACGTTGACAACCAAAGGCCTTAAGTCAGTACCATGTTTCGTAAGCAAAATTGTAAAACTGTTCTACGTATATTATTGATTGCGGATTTGTATTTCAGTGCGACCGCAATACCATGAATCGCTTATATGACCTATTTTATTTAGTAAAGATGTTCGGAAAATATCAAATATTAACAATTAATGTCAGTAAATGTATATATATATATATATATATATATATATATATATATATATATTATATATATATATATATATATATATATATAGCATGTTTTGCAAAATATGTATGTGACATCCAAATTTTAGTTAAGTGTAGACATTGCCGTCTGTATTTATGGCGCTACGACTTCATTAGAATCCTTACAAGGCTGTCAATGTTCGCAATTTTGTCTAAAACTGAACATACTATACCTAATGGTTCAAGTAAAGTAACAACATGGGCTGGTCGATAAAACGTACCGTTCAATGTAGTTTAGTAGTAGTTGATATTTTATCACCACAGCAGGAAGTTATGATGGTGTTCGGTTAATGTCCGTCCGTCGTTGTGTTTGATGTCTCGACGGTCGTGAATATTAAATTCGTTACCATCGGTCTGGCCGTATTGTGATGTTATCTCGATGAACCTTTCTCAGAATGTTTTTCTCGACAATATGTAGCCAAATTCCGAATCGGAGTCGCGTACGTAAAGAACAATAGATAACCAAGTCAAATCTAAGAAAATGATTGTTACCCCTCTTGAGGCCAGAGTTACGACTCAATCTTAATTTAACTAAATAAGACTGATTATCGTAATGTAAGGTTCAAAGTTGAATCGGGATGTCACATTCTGACAAGTATGCTATCAACTCATATGTTACAACAAAACGGCTGTTCCACTCAAAAAGCAACACTTATGACTCAGGTTCGAATCGAACTTGCATCTTAAAACTATGTGTTAAGAAATAAAAATGAAAATATTGTTACATCTCTCTTTGCCTCAACTATCTCTCAAGCTTTCTACCCAGTGTAATCGTAATAATGACAGTGTAAGTGTAACAGTCATGAATTAATACGGGTGTGGGTAAATTACCTATGACACAAGGCAAGTATTTTACAATTGGTTCTCCTTGAAATTAACTGAATGCTTAAGGGACGACATTGCCCTTTTATTTGAATATGTGTGTCTGGTCTAAAATCGTGTAAGTAAATAACATACTTAATTTGAATAATATGTAAGTATTGTATATAAGTATATATATATGAACACTTATAACATTAAGTGATACATCTGATCGATTTAAATACTTATAAACATATTATAACTCAATTTCATCCGATATGGTTCACTCTGATACGTATTTTGTTCCTGTGATGTCAACACGTATTCAGTTTCCAAACATTTCTAAACAGGATATAAAAACATGACGAAAACGAACACTTTACTGCTCAGAGAACTGTTGTTTTTCAGGAAACTATAAGTGTAACTATCTATGGCGCGTTGGACATTAATCGCAAGCAATTATCAACTACAACTCGTCGTTAAAAAACAGGCTTCAATAGTACATGTACAGAATAAGTAAGATCATTCGCAATCCGTGACCGGAATACGATGTTATTTTTGGGCCGACTTATGCAAAATAATTATCCACTTGTATGTATACACGTAATTAAAACACATATTTAAAATCGAAAGCGACGGCATTTAATAACACTGTGTCATTGAGCATTGACACTGAAGCAGTGTGCTCGATTCCAATATATCGTCCTAAGCACAAACCGTATTCAAAACAGTAAAACCTTTTTTAAACAAAAATAGATTTGCCTATATCATTTTACGTATTGTAAAAGTAAATTGTAACATCAAGTATGACCTGAGAAACTGGTATCAAATAATGGCCTTTGGGTTAAAAACGACTATGCCCGACTGGTCACATGTTCAATGTGGACAAATTGTAAAATCACTTTAAATATTCTCTAAATCAGCAAGACACAGAGCTTTGATATGAAGTATGTAACCTCAGACAATCGTCCTCAGTTTGAAATGGTAGTAAATGTTCTAAAAATTATAAAAATGTGGTCAAAACTAACCATTCCGTAGCAGTCAAAGACTGGATGTATACAAATAACTTAAAATTTCTCTGAAAGGAAAAGACATGTAATTGCATTTCAGAAAAACGGGATTTCATCCACGTAAATTGCATTTTACATACCACATAAATGTTTACTTACAAAGTGTAGATACATTTCTAAAGTCAATGCAAATATAAGAATAGATATGATACTATAAAACTAAAACTTTAGTATAATTAAACATTTTAAACAAATCACTTCTTAATAAAGTGGGGGAATAAGAAACATTTTCGGACACTTTTTTGTTAAAGGGGCCTTTTCAAATTTTGGTAAATTGACACAATTAAAAATAAAAAAAACATGTTTTACAATCGCAAATTTTCGTTTTAGTTATTATATTTGCGAGGAAACAGTAATACTGAACATTTAACTTGCTCTTAAATATCCATTATATGCATCGGAAACGGTATTCCCTGACATGTGCGTGCTCAGCAACAGTTGCTCTAGAAGTTGTCCGTGTATAACAGTCATGTGCGTGCTCAACAGCAATCGTCAAAACCAATCGAATCTCAACTTTACCTTAAAAAACAACGCCATTAGTAATTGATGTATCCATTTTTTCGCCAGTTTCAATGCGTCCGCATGAACAACTGGTACTTAAACAGTGCTAATAAGTGTGAAAACAGTTATATTATTTTTAGTCCATGTACAACAGCAATTGACGGTTCAGGAAATTGCAAAATATTCCATGAGCAATCTCCACACACAGACCAACCAGAGGGAAACGGTTTGATACTCAATGAAACCGCGTCCGGCTGGTCCTATGATAGGCGTCGTCCGATTAATAACAAGTAAGTAATAAGGAAGATGTACCTGTTTAAACACTCAAATTGTCCATCTTATCGGCGGCCATGTTTTCTCAATTCTGACCACGTGAATATTCGCATTGAATATAAAGCATATACGGACAAACTTCAATACACGACAAAATATGTATAAAGGTCCCTTTAAGTTTTTGGAGAGCAACTAAAAAAACCTAAAAAATTGCAATTACTCATGCAAAATGACTACACAAATTTAAGTCGGTATTCCTGACAAACAAAACAGATTTATTTGCAAATTTTTTTATATTTTCTGCATGTCATCGTCGTAGGAAGAACAACTTCTAATTTTCGTCAGCACCGACGGCAAAAATTCAAAGGTTACTACTGACTTGAAACCGCCTTTTGATGGCGTGACTCGGGCGTCGTCCCTTTCTTTTACTCGGCGGCCTCGAGAGATTCAGAATTCGGTTTAAACTGTTGCACGGGATGGAATCATTGCGACCATAACGCTAGTGTTATATTCGTAAAATGTCGCAATGCAGCTTCCGTTGTGGTGGTAATTTCAATACATGGATGCAAACGGTGAGTACGATTTTTTTTTACGTTTCCCGAAGGCAAAGAGATATAATTTTAAAAATCGAGGAATGCTATTCGATACGAATATTAATATTGTTTACTATTCTGGAAAAGTACTTGAGAAATATCCAATATCCTTACCTCAAGGACTTTAATACGGTTGTTTCACATGATGTTGACAATGAACAAGTCTAATATTTGAAGATATTATGATATATTTTTGTACATTAAATCCCATTTTATATTCGCTTTTATTATAACTTTGCTCGGCTTCAAACAATATCGAAACTCCTGCTGAAAAAAGGCGTTGTGCCCATTTTTTTAATGTTGTGGTCGCGAACATGTTGTGGTCATTTTTTTTATTGTTGTGGTGCTGATGTGAAGTAATTTATATAAGAAGAAACATATGGGCAGTAATTTAACATGTTTTATTTAAAAACAGAAACAAAACAATTATGTTGCACGAAAGCCTCGCTTTACGACCTCTCATAGTAAACATTATTTTTAGTATTGCTTGTTTACTGAAGATTGGATTTTTCAAGAGAAGACGAAAGAAAGGATTGTTCATATCCAGTATCAAACGGCTTTCTTACAATACATAAGTCCGTTGAGAACCATCTTTAAATCGAACGTTAAATACCAGTACGCCTGTTAAAAGAGTGGTGGAAAACGATTATGCCCAAATAGCTGTCAGAAAAAAATATATTTTCTCCTGCATTGAAACGGAGTAGAAAATTGTCACCAATCCCCAAATAAGTGATTATTTCAAAACCCATAAGGCATACAAGCAATTCATATATTGGCAAAGCTAAAAAAGAATCAGCATTTAATTCACTTGAACGATCAAATATTTCATTTATAAGTGATGCCAGTGAAGAAACATACATATACGGTTGATGGTGCAAAATTGTTTGAAAATGAAGCGGACATCAAAGAATCATCCATTTGAACAAATGCTGTTAAGAATAGACCTTATAATGACGACATACACCAACTTTTCGACGAGATGTTAGGCATCTTAAAGAACACAATGTGAAAGAGGACTTTGTAACATCTTGACATTGGTAGACACAATAGGTTTTCCGATGGACAATGTTGCATTTTTTTTGTTCCTTGATGTTGTGCAATGGTTTAACAGTAACTATACGCGTGCAATGCGTTACAGTGATACAAGCTTGCAACTTGTTTTGGTTTGGCAAACGATTATTTGGAGGAAAGTTCATGAAAGTGTATTTATTTAATTGAAAGCAGAGTGATTCCTGAAGTAACCAGAACCAGATTTCGAACATGAGCGAGTCTTGATCAAATATAGATTGAGTAACAATCAGTATGGGTAACAATCAGACTGACGGACGGACAAGGACGGACGGACAGACAAAGGGGACAGACAGACATACACAGAGATAGACAGATTGGTATGAGAGGCAGACACAGAGACTGATAGACAGACAAAGAGACAGACCAACATACTCAATTATTCCTTCTGTTTTACTTCCCATCAGCACCACACAATGACTTGCGACCACAGCATATGCTCGCGACCACAACATTTTCAAAACGACGGGTACAACGCCTTCTTTTCAGCAGAGGTTACGATATTGTTTGAAGCCGAGAATAGTTTTTAAAACAAACGATATAAAATGGGATTTTCTATACACAAATGTCACAATATCGTAAACATATTAGACTCATTCATTGGAAACATCACACCAACCTTTGTACAGTCCTTGAGGCTAGGATATCGGATTTGTTTCAAGACTTTTGCCAAAATAATATTCGTATCGAATACCATCCCTCGATTTTTAAATAAAGGTTTGTATGTCTTCGGGAAACGTAAAAAACAAAATCGTACTCACCTTTTGCATCCATTTTTTGAAATTGCCGCAACAACGGAAGCTGCATTGCGACATTTAACGCACATCACACTAGCGTCATTGTCGCAATGATTCCACCCTGTGTGTTGTCACGGTACTTTCTTTTTAAACTCTATAGTAGAGTTGTTGTTTATTGCTATTAAGTGTTAATGCGGTTTTAGATATTAATATTTTCACAAAAATGAATGCTGTTTTTTGTGTGTGCAAATATCATAGATCTTAGCATCGCGATTTGGTTATTTTTTCTTAAAAGGTTATATCTTTATTTTCCTTTTTGGATTTTCCTGTTTAATATATATCCAGTAATTGTATATCATAACTATACTTATGTAAATAAATGTTAGACTTCATATCAAATTTGTATTGTTATTGAAGTAAAAACTACAATATGAGAGTGATGACACCAACTATTTTAAACTATTTCACGTCCGAAATATTTTCTCCCGTCTTGGCCGAGATAATCCTGAAGTAAGATAGGCTAATCTCGTACTTGCCGAAGTTTTTTTGAAGTTCGAGTGATTAAAATCTTGTATTGGTCGTAGATTTTACTTAGTATGCTAATTGGTCCCGTAGTTCCCGAGGCTACTTGTAAATTGATGATGATAAATATCAGCATATTTTAATTTAAATATTGTACCAGTGCCATGTACAGGCTGTTCACGAAAAGTGATATTTTTACAATGACAAATCTTCTAACCGGCTAACCAGATTTCAACATTAAAAAATACAATCCAAGTATTATGACCACGAAATTTAAAATACGATACAGCTTTTGGTGTTGGACGTTGTTGACTACAAGAAGTTGTTTTGCATGTTTTCGTACAATATTAGCATACTATCATGCCCACATCTTCGATATATTCAGAAAGATAAGTTATGGTCGTTTATATAAATTGTTATGAAACATAAGCAATAACTAGAGAGAAGGCGTGGTAGTTATCAATATGTATAAAATAGCATCTTATTTTCTTATATCATTTTTATGTGACGTCATTACATAACAGTGTAATTTTTAAGGGACTTGTAATAAATAGTTTTTAACCAATGATTATTATATATCGAAATCGCAAAAAGCGTTTGTAATGCTCTTCATTGACAATTGAGCAAAACCATTACCAACAAAATTATCACGGACTTCAATTTAAAAAAACTGCTTGGAATAGTGTTAACAAAAATAAGTGAACACGTTATTCCAGGTTGTAATCTGGGACAAGGCAATGTTTCATTCTACCTGTTTTTCAAATGTAACAGTTATGTAAGTTAATATATGTAATCCATTCTCTTGCATTCTCTTAATCGTCGTTCTAGCATGAGATTTCAATGAATTTGACTGAAATTTCTACTTGAAGTTCGTAAATATGTTTGATTGACTTCATAAGTAGTCACTCTTCATTTTAATAAGCCAAGCCAATGCCTTTACTGAAACAAATGCAGACATAATGTGTGTTTGTTTTTATTCCAAAGCACATAGTTTGTGCGTTTTATGGAGTAATGTATGCGTTATGAGCGCAAAATGCGCAAATAGAAGCAGCTACTTACATATCATGCGAACGCAGTCAACGATGTAAAAACGCGATAATATGTGGTTTGCCGTAAAGTACCACTTAAATATTTATAACATAGTTCGCAGCGATCACTGTACTTTCCTTTTTTTAAGAATTCAAGCGTTATTTTGTAACGCCGTCAGATTTAACAAATGAATAGACACTGAGTTTAGAAATAAACTCTGTGTTTAACATAACCGAATATCATTGACATTCTTTAGTATTAAACACTTATCAACAATATAATGCACTTTCTCGAATTGAGAGAAAGACAATAATTTCAGTGAATCGGTTTGCTACGAGTATAATGTATAATGATGTAGAATTACGTGTGACTAAGTGTCGGATTTTGCTGAGTGCGAGTTTGAAACCATTATGATTTAACATGTTTTGTTGTTTTCAAAATGTATGGTGTTTACATTGAAACAGTATTAATTTTTGATATATTTGACACATGGTTAATTGCGGACATTTTTATACTTAGTATAAGTTATTGACATTTAGACTTATGCATTGAAGACACATTTTCATTTTAGTATAGGCTATTGACATTTATAGACCCAGTAAAAACTTTGCAGGTATGACAAGCCCAATGGTTCCAATGTTCAATAACATGTTGTTTGTCTGTCGTTAAACTTAGCACTTCTTTCAAAACAATGTGTTTAATACAATACTGTGTGTAATCATACCACTGCATTGACATCTGCTTCATATAACGCTACGTGATATCATTTTATATAATGTTCAACAGGTTGTTCATTGATTTAACAAATAAGTTATACGTTATTGTACAAGTTAATCAGATTCATCAAAACAAACAATTTGATAACGATATGTAGTACATTTTTCCACAGAAAACAACAAATAAAGGTAAAAAAATCCAAATATTTAGAATGACTTTATACGTCGCGCCGTTCTATGTCATTGTCAAATGTTAAAAGTAATGTCAAACATTCCATCACTAAATATTAAGCAAAACGACAAATATAATAAAACAATTAACACGTATTAACTCTAATAACAACAACATAGTTACCAATAAATAATACAACTAAATGTAGGGATAAATAAATTTTAAATACACGCTAGTAAACACATAATAAAAGTGGCGCGGCAGAGGCCGAAGCGTATCCCCCGCCGCATAGAGTTTTATTAAAAGGCAATTTGGGATGGGCAAGGCTGGTGTTGGTGGGGCCCTGGATTGGGTAATGTGGACAAGGATAGTCGAGATAGACTGTGTTGTCGTAAGAGATGTCCAGTATTAATTTGAAGTCATTTGGTGAATAAATTAAGAAGTAATGTTAAAAAAATGGGTACGAATTTTTTTTAGGTACGAACAAATTGAGTACGATAACAAATTTGGGAACTAAATTCATTTTGTAAGGAAAAAAATTGGGTACACACAAATGTGGGTACGAAACAATTTGGGTCCGAAAAAAAATTGGGAAGGAAAAAATTGCGCAAGAAACAAAATTTGGAGTACGAAAAAAATGTGGGTAAGAAAAAAAATTTGGTACGAAAAAATGGGTACGAGAAAAAATTTGGTACAAACAAATTTGGGTACGAAAAAAAATTGGGGTACGAACAAAAATGGGTATGAAAAAAAATTGGGACCGAAAAAAAATTGGCATCGAAAAACATTGGGTACAAAAATGGGTACGAAAACATATTTGGTACGAACAAATTTGGGTGCGAAAAAAATGTTGGTACGAAAAAAAATTGGGTACGAACACAAAATTGGGTACGAAAAATTTTTTTTTCGAAAAAAAAATGGGAGTACATATGTATATAGTACCCGTGGACCTCTCGATAAATTTGAAAGAGGACGGGAACCAAGCTCCCTTTACATTTATCAATGGCCCTCGGGTGGGTAATGTGGACATGGATGGTCGAGATATAGAGAATAACAGGTTACTGCCTGATCGGTTTTAAATATATCAGGCGAGGCTTAGAATAAAATAACGACGAGGCTTGCCAGAGCTGTTATTTTATTCGTGCCGAGCCTGGTTTATTACAAAACGATCAGGCAGTAACCTGTTTTTCTGTTTATCATACCACTGACACCACTCACCCGTTTTTCAAGAAATAATGGAAAATAATCGCTACGCCCTGCAGCCGCTGCATTCGTTTATCGCGTATGAATCTTTCTAAAAATAGCATTGTTACTCAACACGAAAGTAGCGCCATTTCATGTAATTTATAACGCTGTTTCTTTCTCTTTTTTCTTTAATTCTGCAACAAAACTTTAAGCAGCAAACTTTATTACACAAAATGAAAGCATATACATATACATTTAAAAGGCAAAACTTGATAACCGTTGTAGCATGTCGAGGCCAGTGCAATCGCTCACGTCTTCGCAGTGTGTGTACACGTGTAAAGAATTGCATGATGTTTTTATTAGAATTTGGAATATATACTGCGCGTTTGGTTTACTGTGGTGGTTGTTCGTTGATATTGAGTTCTGCACGTTAAGTACAGCTCCAAAAAACATGTCATTATTGGATTTTGGCGGAAACTGCTGTGAAACTGACGGGTGGGGGGGAGGGATGCATGAGTGGTGTCGGAGAGACAGATGTGATGAAGTGAATGTTAGCATAGTATATTATAGAACATGTGCCAAAGGTTTGAATATCTGTTTTGTGTTTGTTCGGAAATTTCACTGTAACTGGTTATTGACTGAACGTTTTTGTGTCCTGTTATTTGCATGATTTCGGTGGGTGCGATATTGGAATCCCTTAGTTTTGAACAAGGTGTTTTCTAGCAGAATGATTACTTATGTTTTTTGTTTTTTCAAAACAGACCTCGATTGCCATACTTTTCAACATCTTGGCAATTTTTTTCCACCAAGTTTCTGCCGTGATTAAACAGTGATTAAAAACATTTTCCTTGTTGTTGTTTTTTTAGATTTTTCTGCTTTGCTTTCAGGCAGTCACGTGTGAGGGGAAATCTGGACCACTGCTCCGGAAGATAGAGTATGGGTACTTTGCTCTTGAAGTTTCCGTCAATGCTTCCCACGATGCTACGCAATGTGACAGGCTCGTATTCATCATCATCATTGTTGCGAATGGAGAGCAGATACGTGGCAAGATATTCATCTAGATTGTCGACTGATAAATTGTGGATTGCCTTCGTTTCGCCTTTCTTGATATTTAGAAATCGACTGACATCTGCCAGTGTTTTCCGGACAGTGTTTTTTGTTATCTTTGGCTTCAATTAATTTTTGTACATCTTCGGTTGTTATTTCTATGGCGTCTGATATGTCTTCACTGTTCTCAGTTTTTGATTTTGTTTCAGTATGGGATTCTAAATTACTTTTATTTAATTGACATTTGCATTCGTGATTTCATCAAATGGTTCATTTAACACACACTCGGATTTATTCCAAACTGATTGGCAAAAGTCTTTCCTCAGACATAACAACTTCCTCAATTAAACCGTCTCAAACATTGTCAAACTTACCTCCATCCACAAAGTCTGACATGGTAATGTTTATTTATTGTATTTATATATGTTTTTTATGTTTAGGTCCTTATTTTTAAAAGAAATTAGCTTTTAACGAGCCTTATCAAACACAATTCATGTGACAAAATTGGCAATCTGTAGAAGACGACAAATGTAACCTTAATAATAATTTATGATTTAAAATTATTTCATTATTTAATGCATATTACATTGGGTTTATTGTGAAGTGTGTTCATATTTTATTTTTTGCTATTTTTACTGCTTTTTTATTGTTTGTTTTATTTGTTTGGTCTGTTTATATAAGTGCTGAACTTTTGACATAACCTTTGATG
>NC_068370.1:38063690-38086190 GCF_020536995.1 Dreissena polymorpha
TACATGAAGATGTGTGCCCAACTATCATTTGCATACTTTTGACAGTATTGAAATTTCATAACTATTTATCAGCCTTGAAAAAAACTGACAACAATGATGCGAAGTTGGCCATAAAAACTTATTTTCTTTGAACGTTCTGCTACAATGTATTTCACAAGATTGGCTTACTCAATAATTAGACAATTTCAAAACAAGAATATTTACCTACTACTTCCCAATATTACATTCAAAGTATCATACATCCATTAAAAACTGTGAACTAAAATACCATTGGCTTTCTTTCCTACAAATTAATTGCAACAAGTAACTTAATATTGATTTTATAAAGGTACCAGATAACACAAGACTAAACAAAAGGTCCACAAGATTGTGTTTGTGAAACACAATGTCCCCTATATGACGTTGACCTTGAAGGATGACCTTGACCTTCACCACTCAAAATGTGCAGCTTCATGAGATACACATGCAGCCAAATATGAAGTTGCTATCATTCAATATAGCAAAAGTTATTGCAAAATGTTAAAGTTGGCGCAAACCAACCAGCAGACCAACCAACCAACCAACAGACCAACAGACAGGGCAAAAACAATATGTCCCCCACTACTATAGTGGGGGACATAAAAAAGCCCGAATATTGCTCAACAGCTATAATAAAGATTGCTGAACTCTTATTGATTTGTGGGGTTGATTAACTTGGAACATAAGATGAATCTGATAGCTCATTAATTTTTGTAAAAGATGTGATCTCCAAGGAAGGAGCAAATTTTAACCAAAGGGGCCATTATTTAAACAACCCTGATAGTGGACCAATTAGAGACGCTAGATACCAAATACAAATGTATAAATGCTCTTTCCTTTTTGTTACAGGGAAAAATAGAATGTGGCGTCTCATCAGGATCCAAACTGTTTGCTATTTCTAATCATATTCTATGAAAAAAAACTCGAAGAAAATGCTAATTTTTGAAATTCAGCAGATGAATTAGAGCAGGAGACACATTTCCCAGCATGCCAAAGGGTTAACAGCTGTTTTTGAGGATACAATTATGTTAGCGAAAAGCCATAAGCTGTTTGATGACAAAAGTTATGTTAGTAGTTTGACATCCATTCATGTGTGCTTCTTCATGATAATGGCATCATCTATTTATTAAATATGATGTATATGATATAACTAACCTTCCCATGGTAGATCAGACACACTATAGTCATAAAGAAGCTCCTCTCCTGTCTGAATGTCTCTTTGAGCAAATAAGCATAGGTATGGTTTTTGTGTGTCATTTTCAGCACAAAATAATTGTAGATGTCACTATCTAGTAATGTAGGAAAGTCCATTAAGTCACTACTCAAAAATACGTAATAGCCAATATGGCGGCGCCCTTATTATCGATTCTGGGATTGTCTATATTGCGGAGGATACTGGCAGTGGTCAATGTATAGTGATTGAGCATGCCTGTATTTACGTCATCGTCCAAGATGGTGGCAAGCAGAAAAGAAATTACGATGAACGGCAAAATGATAAATAACATTCGAATTAACAACGGATACCATATGGTTATAAGGAAATAATTAATGGGTGTGTCAATTAACCCTCAAGACTAATTTTGAGATTAAAACAACACATATTAGTAGAAATCTGCACAGTGAATGTGTGTCACTGAAACCAGTGTTAGAAAAATTGCAGTTCAGTCTTAGTACTAGCAATACATTTTAATTATATGGGTCTCAACATTAGTCATTAAGTGTTAACATGTCTACTTCTAATAAAGGGCCAGGCCCAACATTTTCATTACTTATATGGATACCTAAAGTGTTAATTATACATTTAATGTTAATTAAATTATAAGGGACCCTAGAATGTCAACTTGCATCTTTTATGTTGGACCCAACGATGCTTTTTACGTATATAGGACCCAACAATGTTTCTTATATGAGATCAAACAATATTTCTTACAATACGTTTTATATATGGGACCCAACAATGTTTCTTATATGGGACCCAACAATACTTCTTATATAGGACCCAACAATATTTCTTATATAATATGGTACCTGACAATATTTCTTGCAAAATTTCTTAAATATGGGACCCAACAATGTTTCTTATACGGGACCCAACAATACTTCTTATATAGGACCCAGCAATATTTCTTATATGGTACCTGACAATATACCTTATATGGGACCCCACAATATTACTTATATGGGACCCAACAGTATTTCATATATGAGACTCAACAATATGACTTATATGAAATCTGAAAATTAGTGTCAACATGTTTATTTCTTATATGGGACCCTACAATTTTTTATAACTGATAAGAGGCCCCAACAATGTTTTATAACATGTATTTTGGCAGAGGAAGAAGTATTGCAATATTGCAATATCATCTGTTTACCACCACTGTTTCCCTTTGAAAGAAAGGAAGTATCTGAAGAGAAGGGGAATGGGAAGCTTGGTATTAGTTTTATAGCCGTGTGGATACATAATTATGGCTGAATGTTACTGCTTCTGTTACTGATTATCATAAAAGCTTTAAAGCAACAATCAATATTCCATTAAAAATTTCCTCTGTATTTTGGCAAAGAAATATTAATCTTAGTCTTTTACAGATGACACAGAGGGAAAGTTTTGAAAAAAAATCGGTTAAAAATAATACAATATAAAGAAGTGAAACTCCAGCTGCTGGAGCAGTATTGAATTTTCATTAAAACAATTAGTAGGTCCTTTATTTAAGGCAAGTGACCGATTGCCCAAACAGTACAAAACAGCACAATACAGCACAATACAAACCAACATAAACACAAAATATGAATAAAGCTGGGGTCACCGCCTTGGAACGGTCAATGCAAAGCATTGGGGGTTTAAAACCTGGTTATAGAGCGCTCAACCTCACACTTGGCCCAGCAATATTCATAATACATTTAAGTGTAAATAAAATTTAACGTCATAGCATTGTTACTCAAATTAAACAATAATAAAAGGGAATTAAAACGCATTCAATTTAATTGCTATTTAATTACTCAATTGCATTGAAGATACAAGAGTAACAGAATTACAACTTTTTGACGAACGATCAAATAAAACTATTAACAATTGTCAACTACATTCCTTCTTTATAGAAAAGATTTGAGAATACAGAATCATAGAGTTAATATCTCAGATAATCATCGCGCAAATACAGGAAGAAGCAGCAATAATGGGTGTAAAAATTCCATATTACATAGCTTGGTTGTTTATGTGACTGCTTAACAAATTACAAGGCATTTTTCATGAACAATTCCAGGGAACAGTTAAGCATTTGAAACTTGAAATGTTTTATTTTATTCATAAACCCATGTGGGACAGACAGACACAGTGATTGCAGTATAGCTCCAATCACTTGTGGTAGGGGAAAGCCATATAAAAAGCTACAGCTTTTAAGTGGAGCAAATAATGGTTATTACATGTAATTAACCTTCGGTTTATGACAATTTATTGCAATTTTTCCCCAAAAGTGCCCGTCACATGGTATTTTCCCCTTTTGAAAGGTAAGGGCCGTATCCCAGAGTCAATTGTTTGTTTGCTTAAAGGATTTGATGCCCATTTTATTTGTTCAAACATATAAAGGCAAAAACATGTAGTGCCAGCTGAAATTGAAATTAACAAACAAGATTAAATGACTTAAGGTCAAGGCTACAAAGAGGAATCTTAAATGATGCACAGTACCAACTCCAGGGATTTTCTTAACTCTTTCAGTGCTGGAACCGAATTTTGAAGGCCTTTGCAAACAGTTTGGATCCAGATGAGACGCCACAGAATGTGGCGTCTCATCAGGATCCAACTGTTTGCTATTCTTATAGTATTCTTTGAAAAAATTCAAAGAAAACGCTAATTTGAGAAATTCAGCAGACAACATTTTAGCAGACGACAAATTTCCCAGCATGCAAAGGTTTAAGAACTTGACTTCCACTTGCACAGATCCTAGGCCCAAGCGTTCTTGAGTTATCATCCGGAAACCACCTGGTGGACGGACCGACAGACCGACATGTGCAAAGCAATATACCCCCCTCTTCTTTGAAGGGGGGCATAAAAATCAGTTACTTGTTTTATTTCTGCATAAACAAACTGTTGAGTGAAACATCTATCAGACATGAAAATCATGCAAGATTAATACATGGCTTTATATCTAACATAAATGATATTTAAATTTTCATAATATTTAATGATTAATAAAATAACTGTAGAGAATGAAATTTTGAAAGGCCTTATTACTCACTTAATGTCATAAAGACTAGTCACTTTAGGGAGAAGTTCTGCAAAATCTCAAACAGAAGAAGGAATAACGTTGGTCCAGTTCTTTAAGATTATTAAATTGTGTTTTGGAAACAGTCAATCTTTAGAAAATTGAAAACAGTTTAGACAAATGATCGTTGTTGGCAATGTTATTAAAACGACCATACTATTGACTGCTAGCCGCTGTCAATCGAACTGGACGGGGCTTTATAATCAATAATCGAGGTGACTGCCAACAGCTGTTGTGTTGGAATGTATTTGAAACTCTGACCTTTGGGCAAAAGAATTTGGTTGAATTTAGATTGATCAGGTTTAATGCCTTCTTGAACCCAAATTAAGGTCATTTTGCAAGTGGTCAGGACATGAACCAGCTTTCCTACTTCTTGTGATCAGTATTAGCCAACCACAAGTGACCCACTTCTTCCCCACTTGATTCAGAGGTTGGGGAAGAATGACCTACAAATACAATGTTACAATGTTCGGGAACCAATCTCTATGAAGAAACTTTATCCTACCCCCAGATTCAAACCTTAGAATTGACAGTCTGGCGCTCTATCAACTGAGCCATCAACTCAGCTAGCTGGGCAGGCCCAAAACATTTTGAATTAAAAAAATCAATGCACAGAAAGCAGAAAGCATACTTCATTTTTAGCACATGATCATATAACCGGACATTACCTAACTTTTGGTTCCTAAACATCAGTAAATTACAGACTGCGCATCGCGTTAAATAGTTGATATTTTTAGATGATATTTAATATATAGCATCTTCAAGGTCTGTTCTTTAAAACGCACTGATTGAGTCGTAATGGGAAATACTCTTTGTCAAACATTTCGGTATGTTTTGCTGACATTTATATACAATTTTGTTGATTTCTGTCTCGTTTCCAAATCGAGGTTAAACATTGTTCGCGGCCACATGCTATAACTATGTTGGCAAGCAAAAAGTTTAAGCATTAATTTTAAGGCCATTTAGTAGTCCTGCCTGCAAAAGTCCATTTCAGTTTTGATTCGTGTTTAAAGATTTTCAGCACCTTAAATGAAATAAAGAATAAGGACAATAACAGATCAAGCGTGATAATATGCGTATTGCTAATATATTATATTAAAATATATGAAAATCTTGTTGATTCTTACAATAAATGACATCAATCTTATAGTTTTATTTATGATCCATGTTTAATATCGATGATTATATATGATTCAAATAATTTCATGGTTTATAAGACGCCCATATCTTTCTGATCTATTTAGGATTTTCATCAGATATTTCACACAAGAATACAAGATCACATATAGAAAACAATCAATAACAATAACAAAAACATTAATATTATTTATAACTGGCAATATAACTTGGTCCTTGTTAACAACAAAGTTCATGTTTCGACAGTTCAAATAATATGTTAAATGCCCCCCTCCTTGAGTGGTTTTGATCATGTGATCCGTTATAGCTACAACTGATCCGTTAATGCATGAATTGTGCGGCGAAAAAAAGGTAACACAAATACATTTCGGATTTGACAAGGCGGACAGTCGCTCCAACATTATTTTGCCAACCCGGCTAACATCTATAATTAACAGACAATTAAATTTGCCAACTTGTTAACAGAAAGCCAATTTAACATGAGCCGATCAATGTGATTTTAATTAATCAATTTACTTATTAAGAAACTATGTTACAGTTGGTCGATTCTTTAAATGTAATTTAGCAATCTGTGAAAACAATATGTATATATTGTAATGTCAATATTACGCCAATAATTTACTACCAACATGGAACTTCTAACAAACAAACGCAGTCAGTCTGTGCTATGCTTAGAGGGTCACTCGTACTCAAAGAAGCACATGTCTAAGTCAACCATATGATGGTTATGCAGTAAATCGAACATGTCTGTAGTCGAATTTGCCTGCATGTTGCATTTTATGAATTTCGTCTTCAATGTATAATTTTTCTGGTCTATTTTGTGTTATTGTAAGATATACCGATAACATTCTATCAATATATTACAATTTAATTCTTTGCTATTATATAAATATAATCGGTGATAAAACGCGTAAGAAAGAAGACGGTGAGCCACTGACAGACACTTAAAACCTTTTGTTTGGATGTTTTTTCGTTTGTGTATTTTGTGTATATATATGTTTATAAATGTCATATAAATGTCATATCATAAAAACAAATGAAATTAAGAACAACATATTTGCGGTTTTTATGTTTATCCCATTCGCAAAATGGCACTTACATGTATTCCAATAAATGTAATGTAGGAAATGTAATGTTTTGAATTGGCTAACTGTCAACAAGTTGGCAAAATTAATTGTCGGTTAATTATAGGTGTAAGTCTTCGATAGGCATATAGAACGTTTTGCCGTTGAATAAAAGTAATGTAGGAGCGTCTGTCCGAGTTGACAAAATAATGTAGAAGCGATTGTCCGAGTTGGCAAAATAATATAGGAGCTACTGTCCGCCCTATCAAAACATTGTAGGAGCGAATGTCCGTCCTGTCAAATTTAGCGTTAGCTAAAGAAACTTCAGCGTACAGTTTATATAGTATTGACATATCTGTACGCTGAAGCCAACCCTGTATCGAAAGTCAACCAGAGTCGTGACAGATTTATGTCACGCTATAAATCAAAGACAGTATGTTTTCTTGGATACATTCCTTCATATATTGGTGAATGAATATAAATTACTGCATCAGGGCATATTTTAAGATTCAAATGTTTCAAATGCATCTTACAATAGATGAAAATAACTCTCATCAGCCTGAAAGTCATAATTTTGCACCATTGTCGCTTTGTCATGTGACGAGTTTTCATTTGGATTCTTTCGGATCGACCTTGACATTTTTTGCTGGAATTGTAAACATTACTTTCGTTTTCTGAAATCTATTATTTGTGATTAACAAGTTATGTCTGGTGGATTTAAACACTGATTTCAAAGTGAATTTGATAATTTTGAATATTTTGTACATTGATTTTGTATTTACACTACAATTTGTTTACAAAACAAGCAAGAATAATTATAAAAAAAAACGGGAAATGTCTTTCTGAATTTGTAAACAACTGAGCACATGGTTTGTTACTAAAAATAGAAATAACATCATATGACCGTGAAATCTCGGGAGATTCGCATTTCAATCATGTGTGTCACGTCGCTGTTTTTCTCGATAGACCAGTTGAATGTTATTGTTTACATTCGGGATTTTCCGCGCATGCGCACTGGCTGGTTGGCAAAAACCACTGGTTACAGTAACGTAAAACATGTATACATGTCGTTTGTTTAGTCAATAAAACGATACAAAAATCCGAAATAAACTTAAAAACTCTTACATAATAGTGCAAAAATATAATATTTAGTACCAATAAATGTATTTTCATAAATATAATTACCTCTGTATAAAAATACGAATTAATAATATTAATACATCAGACTAAAAACTGGCAATCCAACAAAACAAAACAATAAATATTCTTTCCTATTCTTTGTGATTGTAAGATTTTGGTAAATTATATTTCAAAGATAATAACACATACATTAATTCGATTATAACTATGAGTGGTGCAGATATTGTTATTGTTCATAAGCGAGCGAAGGTGCAAGAGGGGCATTTAATCAATTATAAAACGAAGCCCTAAAAGCGGAATACATTACAATTTATAAACATTGTAGTAATTTTATTTTACATGGAATGAATTACCATTTCGTTTCCATCGAATGACAATATTATAAAGTTTAGCATACATATGAAAAACAAGAATTGCATATTAAGCAAATTAAACTGTCTTTGCATGCACTCTCTTTACTGGTGGTAAGGAGTGATAACAATCTAGCATTTTATGATAAATATATCTATATATTTATTATTATTAATTTATTTTACGCAAGTATTTTTTACCCTTTTGTTGTTTGCTTGTTTTCATGTCATTTCGTACACTACAGAAACGTACAATCTTAACATGAATAGCCGAGTTTACATTTGCCTGTACTCGTTAAATACGTTAATTGTGTAGCAATGAAATTGCACAATATTTTTAATTTATACTTATTAACACTCTATTATCAGGGCTTCCCCTGGCTCAAAAATTTCTTTAGCCAAATTCGCCTTGCTATTGCAAAATTCTTCTATTTTTGGCCATTTTAAGGTTTTAATGAAGAAAAAGTTTTGGCCAAATAGAATTTTCTTTAGCCAAATAGGTGAATTTGTAGCCATTGGCTAATTTGGCGAATGGCAGAGTAAGCCCTGATTATTATGATTAAACAGGCTAATATATACATACACTAATTCCTGTTAATCCATTTCGGACAAATATCTTCATTTTTTAATATGTTCAAATATTTTATTAAAGCAACTGTTTCGTATTTTGGCTTTACAATTTTGCTTTGATGATCGCTCAATATGCCAAGAGATGACATGGAGGTATCATAAATGATGTTTAATAACCAGACACTTGTATGCCACATGTGGTTTATGCAGGGGCCAAGAATAGGTCCCTGGATTTATCACACCATGTGTTCTTTGTAATTGTTTGGACAGTATCCGATCATAACGAGATAATCGCTTTATGATGAACAAAGGTGCAATAAAACACCGGGTTAAAAACGCTGAAACAAAGAGTGTCAAAATTGGTGTGAATAATTAAATAAAAACAATTACATTTATCAAGAGAATTTATTTAATGTGTAACAAGGCAAGTTTTTACAGGCATGTTCAAATCAGTTACTATATGTTGCGTACATAAAGTCGATCTATTTGCTGTTTGTTTACATCCTTATGTTTGTTCGTTCATTAAATTTGTTTTATTCTGAAAAAATTTCAATATCAGAGAATTTTTTATCTAAAAAATGGTCGTGAAGATGTGCCAAGTAGAGATTTTTATGGTAACTGCATACCGCGCACGTATATTGTGTTCCATTCCAGATTTCGTTTATAGTAAAAACAAATAATAACAACAATATAATCGTTCCAAAAATGCATTTCCTTGCATGCTTATGTTTAATTCAGACATAGTTAGTAAAATTATATTTGATATAGTGCATGATTATCAATAAAAACGATTATTATTTCAACTTTCTCTATATGCGCTTATATGAATTTCACCTCTTTTTGCCAACCAGTGGGCGGAGTGTAATATTTGCAGGTGCGCGTGACTTCACTCGTCAACTGGTCTATATGTTAGAGCAGAAAAGATAAATGTTAAATGTTTAAGATAGTATTTTGTAAAAAAACATCTCAGTTAAATGTGAAAAATGTCAATCTTTCCAATAAAGACATAAAGTAGCTGATTTGGGCCAATAACTGCTTTTACAAGCTGTTTTGGACCGGTCTTTGTTAACTGTCAACTTTTCGTATATTCCTGGTTGACTTTCCTACTGGGGTTGGTCCATAACTTTAATGTCGCGCCATTCAAAAATCATAGAAAGCGAATTTTAAAGTTATTGCAGCCAAAACTAATTTAGCGTAGGAGTGATTGTTTGTGGAAGCGTTTGTCCGGATACCTTATCAAACTGATGTAAAAGAAGTCTTAAACCATTTATTGCTTTTCCCCAGAACAACTTTATTACGCTACTGATCCGGTAATAGTAACATGACTGTACCACTAAGGCTAATCCAACTTGTGTGGTTAAAGATTCTGTTCTTTTATAATTTATTTCCCCAGTCTAACCATTGCAGTCAGCCTAAAACATATATTGAACTTGTATCGCATGGAAATGATCTAATGCTACAATCATGCTTGCTTTCATGAATGTCACTATATCTGCATTAAATGCAGATTATAGGTTACATTTGTTTGTTTGCGGTAACAAGGTTGTCACCTAAATTCGTGCCACGGCTTTACATGTTTGAAATATGTTTTCATTGTCAGCAAACACTTCAGAAACTGTGTCCTAATTATTGGTTGCAGTTTCAGTTTAAATTCAGTCATTTGCAGAATAATTTTAATAACCAAAAATATAAATAAACCTAATAAATATTATCGCAACTTACCTCTTTAAGTTTAACCGCGAAAATTGGCAATTTTTATTACAGAGTTGTCGTTCGTTGCTATGCTGGTTCCCGTCAAATCACTGCGCCGAGGTTGGTCAATCTCATACGCAGTGGCCTCCCTTATTCTAGAAAAAGACATTAATGATTGGCGAATGCCCAAGGGAAGTAACTGCTGTGTGGAGTTTGACCTAATGTGTGCTAATGGGAGATATAGGCCCGACAATTCGAGTAAAATAACATATGCAAATTTGAATTTAAAAATAGTGATGAGAATGTTAAGCAGCAGTTTTTTAAGTGGGTCTTCAACTGTCGGGTCCAAGGGCCCGATAATCGACTTTGGGACCCGACAATCGACTAAAGACCCAACAATACGGCGGTAGAATGGACGTTTGACCCACCATTTTACCCAATCTGAAACTATATATATATATATATATATATATATATGAATCTTATAAGATCATTGATTATATAAAACAGAATACATACTGTTGTCACTGATAGCAATGTTACAAACCAAGGTCAAAAAACATAATAAGGCATATTTTCTCTATACTGTGTTAGAACCATTGTTTGTAAATAAACAAACACATGTATGTATACAATATATGCTTTAAAATGAATATAAAAAAGAAAACGGAAATCAAGATTAGAGTTTTAATCAATTTGTGAAAATGGCTTTTGTTCCAGGTTATGTACATCGCACGATATATCGCGTAGAAAGTTTTCAGATTTCCACTTAAAATAAATAATCGGATTACTATTACTTGTTGAAACAGCTTCATTCGTGTGGAGATCAAATTTAAGCTGCACTTGATGAGAGTATTCCGTGGAATTTTTTTACATTAAAATCTCAAACATCCTTGAAATTGTTATGCGCAGTTAATAAATCAGCCACTAAGCTTTAGACATGATGTGCATACAACGTATTTGCTTATATTTTGGTTGTTATATAACCGTCCGTTCGCGATTCGAATATTGGTTGCATTGAATATTTTTAACAGGAAGTTTCCACATCGTTTCATAACGGGGTCACAATTTGAGCGTGGGATAAGGATTTGAATTTTTGGGTCAATATCAAAATCAGTATCGTATACATGAATATCATGATCGCTGTAATCGGCTGTATTTCACGTTCGAGAGGTTGTGTTTACAGTTAAAAATATATTTCCTTTCTTTTGCTAATAACTTATATCACATTAAATAGTTTGCAAAATAGTATACGTATACCAAAGTGAATAGGAGGATATTTAGGTTCAATATATACCACATAACGATAAACATCAAATTCAATATTTTAACAAATATCTAATTTTAGTAAAACAATTCAATCAATTTCAGTTGATTCGGTTGCTGTTACTAATGTGACAGCTTTAATATACATAAAACAAACTATAACAATTTTCTCTTTAGTTTTTCAATTGTCTTGAAGAGTCAATAGGTTGTAGTTTTTGGTTGTTCGCTTGAGAACAACTAAGGTTAGTACTACTCGTTGCAAGTCGGTCTGCTCTTTACTACGCTAAGAACGATAAAAACCGCATCTGAGGCTATTAATAAATGCTGATAAACTAGTATAGTGGGATGTTGTGTAATCTCGTACATAGTGCATGCTACTATTGCTGTTTCTGGGAAACATTCTTTTGTTCTCAATATATAGCGGCGATCTTCTGTATTCATGAGTGCTTACACCGCAATAGTAGAAGGTTAAGTTTGTTTACATTCACAGTGCTAAATAAATAAAACGTTAAACATGAGTTCACCAATTACTACAGGTATATTATAGACAACAACAAAATGCTTTACAATCGCTAAAACCGAATACAAAACACAATTGCATATAACAAGAAATATATTTTTAAAAGGTAGTCGGCGTCAATGCTGACTTTGAAGTGAAGTTTGCAAGTTACGTTTCTAAATAATTAAATTGAAAACAATAGTTTAACTATTGTGTTTATTAACTTGTTAGTCACATATTCACCGCATGAAATGTGTGTTATCAACTTATCATTGTCAAACCACACATTAGTGTAAGTAGATAAAAATTATACTACGGGAGTACCACGTATTAGTGTAAGCAGATAAAAAATTTACTACAGGAGTGCACATCATATGTGTCCTCACATGTCTTATTATGAGTGTATTTGTTCACCATTAAAATAAATCGTATGTTAGTATTTCATTTACACGCAACTTCATTCGACACATTTAAATCACACTTTCATAGCCGCGTCATGCGAAAATGGGTCTAATGCGTATCTTAAGGCTAGCGTATCTTAAGCCCAGCCTGTGCATTTGCGCAGTCTGGTCAGAGGCGATGCTGAGTGGGCTTTACATATGATGGGCGCATATGGAATAAGACCCATTTTCTCATGACGAGGGTCATTAAAAATCTCATCGCGAATTGAAAATAGCACATTTTAGCACAATGCTTTTTTCGATACAAAAATGTATTCAAACTAGGAAACTTGTAAATAAGGGCAGCCTATCCAGACGTTAAGGAACGACTTCTAGACGTGCTGAACGAGCACGGCAAACATTTGTGGTTGGATAATTAAACGATTTTCCTCTTATCGTGACACTATAATATTTCTTTGTTTTCTCATCTTGTAAGCAAAACTGTGTTTATCGATAGTCTACTATATATTCCCCGGAAGATTTAGTGAACGAGAACTGACCCTGAAATTCTGCGAGATGGTTTTTAACGCGTAATTGTAATTGGGCCACACTTTGTGCCATTTAAACATACAGAGAGTAGTCCGGAATTCCTTACACTCAATAGTAATACATCCTTTGCGCTGAGCACAGACACAGTGATGTAGCCAAAGTTCAGAGGTTTTTTTCTCGAATCAGCCTATGAAATATTCGAATATATTCATGCGTGTCTGCTGGCGTAATGTAAAAGTCATTTTAGGTGAAAAGCTGGGTAAAACAGCTATGCCGACAAAGTATATTAGTGCTCTATACCAATGTTTATGTCAGAGTTGTTGACATCGTGTATTCGATATTCAAACAATATTCATTTAATATGATGGTGATTGCAAATTGTCTTTATATTCAGTTTTCGTTACCATTTTCATCATACTTACAATGCTTTCTGAACGTCAAAAAAGGGCCATGTTGTTGTAATTGTGTCTAAGTTATCTCTATAAAATAAATAGGATGTTAAAAAGTGCATACACATCTCGACCCGTGCGTTTAGACACACTTTTTTTAATTTGAATGGCTTGGGTTGATTTCAAACTTGCGATTAATTTTGAAAAATGAGTTTCGTCTTAAATTATGCATTAGCGAACACTTTCAGTGCATTCAGCGCTTTGATTTCATATATATGTCAGAGTCTTTATGTTTGCAAGTTTTAATTAAATATATGATGTCGTGATAACGTAGAATAGACGTAAACCACTAAAAGAGCATTCCACAATGCATGTGACAACATCTGTAAATTTCTCACAAACGGTTATCTATATTTACACTTGTTTTTATTCACACTTTTTTAATGTAAAGGATTTAAATGAACTCCTCATGGTCTGCAAATCTGATATTTTAAATAATTGGTATGAATTTTTGTCGGACTTCCATCACTTCCTTTGAATATGATTCGGAAATTCCAAACGGGGTACCTTTCAGCTGCTTCTACTGCATGCGGACTTTTATCTTCACTCGTGAAATACGCGACATTCGCCGTAATGGGACGCACTTTGAAAATGGTGCCATCAATCACATATTTAAATAACAAACACAATTTCGCCGATTCATATGCCTTTACTCGAAGAACTAAAGAACCAAAATTGTGTTGTAAGAAAGAATCTTCAAAGAATTATAGGGATTTACGAACAGTATACATTTATTCAGTACATGATGGAGTTTTATGCTGTTCAACATCAGAGTGTTAACAATTAAAGAAAACTCGACTTTCGTTAATTTTATAGTACAACTTCTCCTGAATGTTTATACTTTGTTTTTATTCATACATTGTTATGTTTTCAGAAATAGTATTTATACAACTCTATACACTGTAGCAATACTTACACATTGTAGCAAAACTAATACATGTTTGAGTAACCACATACAATACTATTATTTGGCTTCCATAGATAAATTAAAGCAATAGGCATATCATTACAATGATTCTTTTTATTCATATGCTTACGAGAAGCCTCCACAATTCTCATTACTATTCTATATCCAAGTCAATTGCATTCACCTTAGTTCTTGGTGACAAGGTGTATGTTGCATTTAGATGTTATGTAGTGTTAAACGCGTAGATACTGACAACAAATAAATTTCTATAAGCCAAACAAATGCGTTTTTTGTTATGAATTGTATCAATCGCGGAAATATTGCCAAAGAAGTGTTATATATTTAATATTGCTGTTATATAGAATAGACGTAAATTTCATATCGCAGTGTTTAGGAGCAGTAAGTCGTTCCACATTCAATGTGACAACTGTTATGGCATCTTACGAACGTCCTATACCATGTACGCTAGCTTTTTATCTACAGATTTTAAGGAACGCCTCCTTGCCTTCAGATCATGTTTTTACCATTATTGGTGTAATTGTTCGTCAGACATCCACCACATCTTTGGATACGATTCGGAAATTCCAAATGGGCTACCTTTCAGCTGTTTTGACTCTAGTTGGCCACAATTTTCGCCACGATGGGATGAACTTTATTCGGCTGATATCGGCTTATACGATTCGTCTTGTGCATCTTTTCTCGGATTTAGTGCTTTTCACAGGAAGTATTTTTTCAAGTCCATATATTTTTGGGGCGATTGCCTTCTGCAATTTGCCCCATAGGTAATTAGGTAATATACGTATACCGAACAAAAATGCCCGTTACTGCATTTAAGCACTTTGCATCCAGATGCTGCATTCGCAAACAATAAAAATAGCTCCGATCGCATGATATTAGTATTAATGCGCCACAAAAACACTGTGACGAAGTACATCGGTATTTTTGCAAAAAATGACCAATCAGAAGAAGTCAAAGCTATCGGAAATTGTTTGATTTGTTTAATAATACATATTGCGGAATCGAAGTTGTCCGCCCGTCTAGCCTTAGCTCAGTCGGTAGAGCACGAGACTGTTAAACTGGGGGTCGTGGGTTCGAGTACCACGTTCGCGTATACGCTTTTCCCTATTATTGAATGGATTTACTTATTTCTTGGACAGAACACCCCTTTGGACAAGACCTTTCTGTTGACTTTTTACCTTGATCCCTGGTTGACATTGACCTTTAGTATCCATTTTCTCAAAAACTAACATTTGCCGTATCTTACTTGATACTGAATGGATTTACATTATACTTTGACACACACGGAGGCCCGTGTACTTAGGCAAGAACGATCCAGAAACCTTACTGTACTAATTAGATATTACTGCAATGCTTGTCTTTGTCAAATCTATATCAAGTTTGGAACTGGGTAAGTGTATTATATCATCGCAGTTTATCTATCAATTGGCAGTACGACAATGACATGTTTTAAAAAGCAGTATTTACATTTAACCTCAAGAGCTAAATCATATAATGTTGACAGCCTGTCAACCTTCCTTACTTCCATCTGTTTTCTTCAAGGTGATTGGTTGGCATCACGTTGTATAGTGTTTTAACGACCACAAAATTTGAGCAAAATCGCCCCACCCGTACGTTGAGTACTTTGAATTATTGAGTTACTGGTCTTTCTTCTCTGGTTATTGGAAAAATATAATATTTTCCCGCATGCTCGAGATTCGATGTTTGTTATTTAAGTTTGTAATTTTCATTCTTTCAGATTTTCTTACCCTTTGTGGCTTTGTCAATTTCTCTTAGCCTTAAACATTTAGTGTGATCTACCGTGATTCCATTCGCACTCTCACAGAACAGTGTTCATTGAATATAAACTTTTCGCCAACATTGGTGGTATTTGGACCCTAAAATGTGATGGCTACTGATTTTTTTAATCGAAGCGAACGTGTGTGTAGAAATAGCAATACTACTTGTGAACGTTTATAATAAGCTTTTCATAAGCTTATATTGTCAAGTATTGAAGCCTTTTAAAATCAAAACCTCGTGAAGCCGAGGCAAATCTCTCGAAATTGTTGAACGCCACATAGGAAGTTTGCTTGCATATATTTAAGTCGTTATGTATCCGTAAATTTACAACGCGATCTATGAATTCCCGGGTGCTTTTCCATTTGCACGACTTTCCCTTTCTGCATATAATCGGGCTTCCTCGAATATGCACAGGTAAGGAGGTAATTGCAAACTGCAATCAACGGAAAGGTCTTGACGTAACTTTTCAGACCTTTGAAGCTTATTGTATCGTTAATATATAATTAAGATGCAAAATATAAAATCATGTGTATACATATGTAGTCCCAAATTTCATGTGAAAACTATAAAGCTACACTTATTCAGCTCAACCTCCTTTAAGAGGTATTTTGGTTACAGTAAAAGCATTAATCCCCTTCCCCCATTACAGACATCGCGATAATGATCAATTCAATATAATGTTATATTATTACTTCATCATATCATTGAAACACGTATTGTCAAATTGAACCGTTCACGACTTCTAAATTGACTTTGCACTTACACGATACTTTTAACAAGTTACAAACCGATATTGATTTCAGAACTGGGAGTATTTTACTGTCTGAAGTGGTCAACACCGGGGAGGTATTTAGAATGGGCTTTGCATTTAACCCAAAGTATGTACATGGTGTCGGAACATATGTATGTACATTTCAAACCGACCAACACTGACGTTTAATAACTGTTCGAGCTTAACGAATGCAATAGTGTGAGTTTATTGCGCATTATGTTGGGACATTTAAAGATACGCCCACATATAAAGAAGTACCCCAAGACATCATATTCGTGGATTTGCTTTTCAAAATGCCAAATGTTTCATTTTTGTTGAATTGGTACAATACTTAAATACCATAAGTAGGACCAATAGTCCACTTTAACTTGTTAAGGGAATTTTATTTGAAAAAATCCTCAATCGGGGTACGATCTTAAAAAAAATAATAATTAAAACAGCGTAGATATCAAATTCGCTATCAAGCTAGGTAAATTCAATAGGTTAACCGTAAAAATACAAACTATAGATAGTTAAAAAAATCAGACAAGACTCTTTTTTTATCTAGTTTTAATTGGTTGTTGTTTCTAGGTTAACTACATTAAATTTATTAAGGACCACAATGTAAATAAGGATTTACTTTCTTTTTGTGTTATCCTTGTATTTTAATGTTTGTAACATGGTTTAAATTTTGAGTACACACATATATATATATATATATAACATTTTTTTATCCAAAACAGTATTATTATTTGACTGTCTCAAATTTTAAGATTAAGTTATATAATTCATTGAATATTTATAAACCTGTATTTATGTTGCTTGATTTATTAACTATGATGCTATTTTAATTTATTGGTTTGCTATTTCTTGTGCCATCAGCAGATAAAAATTATTTTATGTGTAATATATGCTTTATGTACCATGTTTTACAAATTGTTAAAATATGAAATCAATGAATGAATGAAAGCATACTTTTTTAACTCATTTGTTCTACACCATATTAAAACGGTATGATTAAACGTGATTTCATGATTATCGGATTTTTGTTTCATGTAGGTACCGTACATCACACCTAAAATAACAACTTTGTACAGGATTGCGTGGACTTTAACGATACTAATAACATAATATCAAACTGATATTGAGTTTGGAACTGGTAGGATTTAACTGTCTGCATTGTCAACACTGGGGATTTTATCATAGAGGGAAATGCAATTCAACCAAAGTATTGTTCGTGCTGTCAGAACATATATTGATATACATTTCAAACCGACACACACTACAACCGACACGCACGCATTTATGTGTGCTTATGGTATAATAGTTTGGGAGTTTCAAACAAAAAAAAATAAATATATACTTAGTCTAGAAATGTTATTATTTGGAGATTTGCTGTTTGAAATGCCAATCGTTATTATGGTGTTTTGTGTTCCATTCGTACAAGACCAGCAGTCAGACGTTAAAAAATTTAGTCAACTTATTTTGGGAAAGGGAATTGTGTCATCGGTTAGCTATTAAAATAATCAAATGCTAAAATGCCTGTTATAATCAAATGAGCATGCCATAATTACATTATTAGAAAAAAAAGACAATACCTTTTCTGGGAAAACATGAAAACTCAATCAGGTTACGATTCTAAAAATAATTGTTGAAAAAAACCCATCAAACTTGGTTAAATAAAAGCGTAATGGTTGTTATAGAAAACATAGAAATGAAAACGAAAAACTTACGTGACCCGTGCTGTATTTTTATTTACATTTCAAATCTCATTGTTCATACACGATATTAAAACGTTATGGTTCACCTTAAGTCTATGATTACCTGATTTCTTTCGTTTTATTTAGACACCGCGTCTCTCTTCAAGGTCTTTACTGATGTCTTAGTCTCATTTAGATATAAGATCTGACATTTGTATCAGGCATGGTGACTACAGTTTTTTTTAAGTTTGTGTAACTACACTCAAAATACATGTAGTGAACAATCTGTTATTTGTGTTCTCAATTTGATTCTTGCGTCACCGATAGTTCCTGAACATAAATCAACGGGTTGACGTAAGTAAAAGGATGCGGGAGACACGACACTAAGGCATGTACAACTACTATCCGGGTTAAGGGGCGTACATATGATGCAATCCTACTTTCAAACCACTGCGGGATATGGTAACTTCTTAATGACAGATCCACTCCTTTGTGAATTTGGTATAATTGTATATTTGAGTTGCAGGTGTGCGTTTTATTTATCGTCCACAATTTACTATTTCATTAGATATGCCATTAACTAGCTTTGTATGCGTAAATCATAATGATTTATGATATATAATATATGACGATTAACATAATTTCATAACAAAGCCCGTACGACTTTCTGAGTGTCTGTCTGTAAGTACGTGAGGATGTTATTATGCCTGTATGCATGTCTCCTTTCCGACCAGTCTGCTCTTCCACACTTTGGAAGCCCAGAAGCCCATCCTGCGCCGGTCTGTCTGCCTATTTGTCTGTATGCACACTTGTTTGTAAAGGCGTTTTATTTCAACATTCAAACTTGAATGTATCGTTCATGTGCGATGTTTTATTCCCTAATTAAACCTAAAAAATATTTATCCTTTTTCAAATAATTAATTATACGGCATCGTGTCACCTATACAGACATTTGGGGTATTTTTAGCCCCTATTGCGACAAATTCTAGTTCACCAAATTGTCGTCGCTTTAGTTCCCTTCAAAATGGTTAAGTTTCTTTAAACAAGGGAACGTTCGATAAAAAGGTTCATTTAATCCCACTGACAGTGATGCTAATTCTATTACTCTGTCGTGACCATTAGCGGACGACGTCGATTTTCTTTTTCAGCACCGCTTTAGAAACATCAACATAGCACGGCGTACCTCTCTATTCCTGACAGCATAAATCGGCGGATTCCATACGCTTGTTGACTTTGCGAACAGTAGTGCTAAGAGGGTCACTGAAGGAGACATAATGGATACGTCGTTAAACATTGTCCACAGAGAAAAAATGGCAAAAGGCAACCATCCGGCCAAAAAGACTGAAATGGAAACAGATACAAGCAATACTTAAAATAGCATTAAAGTCACGTTTACACCAATAATATTCAATTATTTGAAATATTACATGGACTTCAAAAAAAAAATCTTCTTAACAATTTCGAGAAACAGAACTATTTAACTTAATAAAACTATTCAAATATTTGAATCAGCGCCATAATATTTGTTTAGTTTGATAACACACACATAACTGCATAGTTAACATTCGTTTTGTATTCATTTTAGGATTCTAGTTATTAAAAGCAGGTAAGACCAAACAATTGTACATCTGTTATTTTACATCTGTTATCTTACATTTACCTCAAAAACTGCTATAAATTGGTGTTTTAACATGAATAATTTGCAGATCGAAAATACGGGATTATATGATACCCTTTCTGATAAATACTGATTTGATATATCACCGTAAAATGGTATACATTTATGTTCATATATGTACCAAAAGCAAAATTGTATGTATTATTTTGTTAGACTATATTACTCAACCTTGTTGAGTATAAGTACATTTTTACCGATAATTAAACATAAAATGGACGCAACGTAAATTTGTAGTCGACGGGATGCAGTTAATTTGCGTGAGTTGTTATTTCGATGCTGTCGAACCTTAAAAACAAATGTATTGATTAAATTTTGCCAATCATACACATTTACAACATGTTCTTTAATGTTATAAGACGAAAATGTCGATTAAATGCTATCGGCGTTGAAATTAGACATGAGATTTTATATTGCTCTAATTGTTTTGTGATTTCTCGCAACTCCTCCGATTAAACAGTTTAAAAAAAACGCATATATGTTTAATTTGGACACTGTGATTTTATAGTTCGTATAACAGTACAAAAAGGTTGATACGTTGGTATTAGTTGGGTTCAAAGAGAGGTTTATCGGACCTCGCGTGCAATTATCAACTGAATTCATTATTGATTATTCAGCCAGGCAGCCCAACTCCAATTGCTGCAAGGCAGTTGTCAATTACTTACATAACACCACGTTATTTGTACTGCTAAACCAGATAAAAAAAATACGCGCTTGTGTATGGTTATTGACCACAGTAAACTGGTATGAACTATGTTTTAATAATGTGAAAAAAATCTGATATTGATTTAATAATTTTGGGTACTGTAAAATGCTAATGTGGCTGGGGTTAAAGTTAAAAAAAAGAACCATGTTTCTCTTGAAAATGTTCGGTAACACAATTTTAATGATAAATTATTTTGGATAACTTTCACGAATAGCCCTGTCCACCGAAAATAGTATATATTAGATTTTCTGTGGGCATCAACTCTAGTGCTAAAATGAATGACGTTTCACTCAAAACTGTATTGTTTAGACGAAATGCATTCGTTTACGACTGTCTTCGAAGACGTCTGGTGCTCATTGACTAAATACTTAAATTTATATATATAAACACACTATGTAAAAAATCCTTTTTTTCTCTAGAGACATCAACAGAAAATAACAATTGCTATTAAATAAATTATTATTTTATTAATTTCAAAACGTTATTGTTTTATTGGTTCCAAATTATATGTCATTTGGAAACGATAGAAACTAGGTTAAACATTAAGACAATTAGGCACATTTACAGACAGACACACCAACATACATACCGACATAAGGAGAGAAACACAGACAGATAAACAGACTTATTTTAAATTGTTTCGTTTTCATATATGCATATATCAGAATATATAGAGGCGGATATACATTTTATTTTAACAATAATATTCAGTATCGTATTTCTTACAACAACAGCTTCTTTGCTATATGAGGATAAATAAGAAATTACTGATTTATCACGTGCAATTTATTTCTTGTTGAACTAATATATCGATTAGTTAATATTAAAGGTACTGTTAACATAATCTTAATTAATTTAAAAGCGGAATGTATATTTTAAGAACATGATATTCGTCTTCAAACAATATATACAATGGCGTTCGAGGAGTTTTATACTGAATATATCTCTCAGTTTTGATTCTCAACGTGTGTGCAGATCCTCTTAATCTAACATAAAATCAGTGTAGACGCCTATAATGTAAGTCTAAATGTAAGTCTCACTCGTCTAATATCTACAACTAGTTTTCTTTACAACTTAAAATGTATCTTATACAAAACGTTTATATTTTTGCAATATTCCAAATTCGAATTATATAATATTAAATTGCACAACGTTTTGATAACTACAGTATTTTGAGTGTTGGGCTTTCAAGATAAAATTCATTTTTACAGATGCGTAAAGTCTACGCAAAGAGTTGGTTCACAAGACAAATATGTGTTTCAACGAACGAGAAATACAATATTTTCTCTGATGGCTGGAAAGCTATCAATTTAATACGCATAATATTAGTTATGCCACCTGATATTCTATTGGAACATATGTCACCAACTCTCATATCAAAATTAATATCATATTCGAAGTACAATAGCACACAACTAATTGCATGTATCATACAACAACAAAACTCATATCTGTAGTAATATCGTGGTAAAACGAAACTTACATTAACGTATATTTCATGCAATTAAGACGCTCATCAACAAAAGATATAATATCATATAGGAACTCATAATCACATATAAATGATCACAAAAAACATCAGCATTCA
>NC_068370.1:38091190-38101190 GCF_020536995.1 Dreissena polymorpha
TCGTTGTAATTTATGTAAATTAATTTTGACTGTTTGACATGGAAATGTATTCCCGTTTAGAGCTCTGTTGCATCCAGTTTAATTACCATTTTATTTGTACTAGAGTTGCGATACCTTAAGGGTTTCGCGGGATGGAATGAGTGAAGGCTAAACAATGTGGGTAAGACAAATTTGGGTAAGAAAAATGTGGGTACGAAAATTTTGGTGACGAAAAAAATGTGGGTACGAAAATTTACGGTACGAAAAAATTATGCAAAAATAAAAAAAAATGGTGCAAAAAATCATTTGTTTTTTTTTTTTAAATATAAGAACGAAAACAAAATGTGGATACGAACATTTTTGGTACGAAAAATTTATGCCAAAAAAAATGTGGGTACGAAAAAAATGAGCTTGGGATCTTGATCACCAAACTGGCATGTATTTTGAAAATGCTGAAATAGCCCTAGGTTTTGACCGCCAAAATGTTTTGGATTTAATATTTGTATGGTATAAGACCTATATTTGCTTTTGCCAATCCATACATCATTTGTTTCTATCAAAGTCAACATTAAGACAAGAAATAATTGGAAAATATTGAATAATAGTTAGTGTTTCTTTTAACAATTGTTCAGTACCTTCAAAGCAATAGTAGTATCGTCCACAAACTCGGACAATTCATATTCCATTCCATGTATTATAATACCTTTTTTCTTTTATACCTAATGATAAAAAATGACACTTCTGCAGTGTAATAACAGCAGTGAAAATAAACAAATTGTTATTTTCACCGGTGAAAATAACACATTTCCGGAACTACTTTTTCTATTTTTAGATTATTGTGTAAAAATATTTTCTGTGATCACGAGTGAATAGTTGTTATTCGGAACTCTCCAGTCTCGGTTTTTCCGATATTTGAGAACGCGCGGTCGGTACAAACAAAAGCTGACTAGCATATTTGAAAAGAGAGTGAAACAATAATTTCTCTTATCGCTGAATAGAAAACACCATTTTTTTTTTGCTAAAACGTTCGTTATAGTTGATAAAAATACTATGATTTAATCATTTTTCTTTGGATGAACTTATATCGATCGTGTTTAATTTGTTAGAATACTTTGTAACACGATATAATGCTGCATGTACATGTAAACAGCTTCGGTCACGTAACTATGTACTTGCATATACTGTGCGTATGCCTGGGCAATCAGTTTTAATGGAAGTTTGTCAACGAAACTACCAAGACATTGACTCCATCGTATATACATTATACTATTCAAATATATTTAAAATCATATAGACAAGTACCAAACAACAAAAACCTTACTATCCTCAGTCTATTCGTATTACTAGAACTAATATATAGTTCCATATCAGTTGGATATTTATATGTCTATTGATATAGCTCTATTGTCATGCTTTTCTTTAATCTAGTCGCATAAGTAAAGAAAATTATTCGCTAAAGACTAAGACCTTAAGATTAGAAGGCACATCACTAACGAGCTTTACCATACATTACTTTTATTTGCTATATCTATAAAGCATGCCGAAAAAACAAGAACATGAATAATGTTTTTCAGAAGAAATATTGCATATGTCAAGCCGTTTGTATAAGTTCCTTCGTTACCATACAGCTGACACAGTCTGTTGTTTATGTCTTTTAAGGATATTAGCCTCTGGACCCATTCGTATAGGTGGCTGTACATCTGAACGGTGTATTTTGACTTTAATCCTGTATTAAACGTCTGACATACATGTATATCAGTGTTTGATTTGTTATGTGTAATTATCAATAATAACAGTAATAGTAATAGCAACAAAATACATGAATTTTGACATTTCCTAAAAGAAACACTACTGTCGTTTAAATACTTATAATCCACTACTGAATGGGAAGCAAATCAGATATCGACGTTACTGGTCATTACTTATTAATGACAATGTTTGTACCTCCCGCGCGTGCTCAGAAATCGGAAAAACCCACAGTGCGCGAGTTCCGATTTAAATCTATTAAAATCGATATTCATCGAATCCAACAAATTTTCTTTTTGTTTTATGCTTTTTTCACTTTTTATTTACATTGTAAAAGAGTTTAACTGGATAATTTCGCTGGATTTATGACATCATTGTGTTTATTGGAATGTATTGAGGCACGCCACTGGATTTTTTCAGCAAAAGGGAAACAGCTGTCAATTATTTTCTTGAAATGGAGGCATACAAGAAACATGACATTTGTTCAAGTCAGTGTAATATCGTTATTTCACTCGTGATAAAAAAAAATCTATGATCACTCGTGAAATAACAAACGATCTTACACTGACATGAACAAATATCCTCTATATATTATTGTTATCTTTCAATACAAGTGACATAACTTCAGCGCAGAGGATACAAATATAACACAAGAGTGGATATCTTTGTCTGCAGCCCCTTTCAATAGAACAAAAAGAGATATGTTACCACACTGAGAAACAGACGAATTAGAATCTTTATGTAAAATCTCAACCAACGCTTTATGTCTGGACCAAAATTAAAGATAGTGTATTTTAAACAAAGGACAACGACAATGAATCGAATGACTTTAAAGGCTATTAGTAGAAATAAACCCGGGATCTCATTTTTTTTCAGTATGGTGTATAATGTCATAAATAAACCTTGTATTTTCCCCAAGGTATGTCCCTTTAATGAAACCAGTCTGGTTGTTATCAATCAACATGTCCATAAATAACTTAAATCAATAGCAATTACTCCAGAAGCAATTGTATAAACAGCATTAAAAAAAGTAATAGGGCGCTTATGTTGTATAAAAAGCCTTGATTTATCACCCTTTGGAATACAGGTAATAATATTTTGAATTTCTATAGATAAATGACCACAATTAAAAGCATCATTTAAGGATCTGACAAAAACATGCCTTTTTTTCCGGAACATTTTATAAAAATATGCATTGAATACAGAACGTCCTGGTCTTTTATTATTTTACATATTTACTAAAACTGTTGAGGCTTCCTTATTAGTTATTATTCCTTCGATTGAAATTGTTATATTTTGGACAATGTGTTCCTTTTACATACTAATGAGGTCGTTACTACTACATTCACTTGTTTTTCTTATAAGGAGACTGATAATAAGATGCTAGTGTATTAAGGATACATGTGTGCTAAATTATTTCACCATCATCATTATTTGCATGCCCCCCCCCCCCTTCGAAAAAAGGGGGAATATTGTTTTGCTGGATGTCGATCTGTCTGTCTGTCTGTCTGCCCGTTGGTCTATCGGAAGACCAGTTCGTTTCCGATCATTAACTCGTAAACGAATTGACCGATTGCCGTGATACGTTACATGTGCATGGGCCTTGGCGAGTAGATGACCCCCATCGGCATTGGAATACTTGGTCAAAGGTCAAAGTAAATGTAACATATTAATGTAACAATAAGTGTGAACATCGTTTCCGATCAATAACTCGTCAATAAATTGACCGATTGGCTTGATTCTGTCCATGGGAATTTGACTTGGACAGTAGATGACCCCTATTGGAATTGGGGTCACTAGGTCAAAGGTCACGGTCACAATAAATATGAAAATTGTTCCCGATCAATAACTCGTAAACGAATTGAACGATTGACTTGATATTTCACATGTGCATTGGCCTTGGACAGTATAAATGAGACCTATTGAAATTGGGATCACTAGTGCAAAGTCCTGTTTGTATGGCATATGTATCCGACCACGGGACTCTTGTTTAGTTTATATATTTTTCTTTCATGACCGTAATAACTCTAAGTTTTCGGACACTCTTAGTTTTCGGACACCCCTTTTTCCAGCCAAAATAATTATTTTTGAAACTCTAAATTTTCGGACATACTGGTTTCCGTCCATTATAAATGATTTTTGTCATGTTTTCGCTTATCTGGGACCCTCCAATCATGGAGATTTACAAGGTTATACAACCTCGCATAGAATGCCCCGAGGGCAATGGACCATTACACTTGCATTATTGGGTTGATTACCATGTAATCCAGTAATAAACAATAGTTTCACCCAACAGCATTTGAAATGATATCGTATTCAGGAAGCAGTATGTTTTTTTTTTCATAACGTTTTTATATACCATTTCAGGTAAGAGATTGCACATAAGTGAAGTTGTGTTTCATTTAAAGCAGAGAAAGATGAGTAAAACACAATAAAACTATTGCACACTTAGTACTTGTTTTTATTTCAATATAATAATTGAAAAACAAACATAACATATATATATATATCTAAATTTTTGGACACTCGTACTTTTTAAATGTTTTTCGTATCAACATTTTCGGACACGAATTTTTTATTTTTTTTAGTGTCCGAAAACTTAGAGTAATTACGGTACATTATTTGTATAGGCTGCCCACAGTAGTTAGATGGCTGTTCACGACTGATATTTGGATCTTTTCATACATCCTTTTAATTGTTTGCTATGTATATTTTTATTTCATGTTTCAAATTTTCTAGTTCTTTAATACTCTCATTTGAAAAATGTCCCCCAACTCTTAAATTCTACTTAATTTGCTTTCTATATGGTTTTTTATATAGGGCCCATATGAAATAGAGTTGCCTCTTAGTTTGATTAGAAGAGTTTCTAAAAAATGTTGATTACTTATAGTAAGCCATAATTCGCTGTCAGGAATTTCAATTTTATTTTAATAATTGTAAATGGGTAGTTCGTATTGAAGTTTAGTATAATCATTTTTTTGTATTGACTTCTGTTCGTGCACAATGTCTTACAGTAGAGTATTATAATGTTTCCAAAAATGACCTGGGCAGTACCATATATCAAGGGGGCATTGATTTACCATTGAAGAAATACTTTGATTCACCTAGGCAGTAATACTTTGCATTGTATTAACATCTAAGCATGGAACGAAACCTCATTTTGTTTAAATGTAGAAATGCCATGGAGTATGGTGTATCAGCTTAACTATTAATCATTTGAGCATTATTTTCACTATTTGAATTGTTCTATTGTAGACAGTATTTTAGAACCCATTGATTCACTTAGGTAGTGAAACTTAAATATAGAACGAAAACGAAATGTGTTAAAATGTAAAAATGCAATGTTGTATGGTGTATCAGCTTAACTATAAATAATTTGAGCATTATTTTCACAATTTAGATTTTTCTATTCTAGGCACCGTTATGTTTACCAACGTATCCTCTTCTTCAATCTAGGTTAAAATAAATTCATAATTAAATTAGATACACTGCTACAAGTGGCTGACTGTGTTACACACTTTGTAAGTAAATATTACAAACATATAACCAAAGCTTTTTTGAAACTATGAACATATTATTTTATCGCACTATAAGTTTTTAATTGTTGGCGAACTTCAGTACACGTTAACAGCATTATAAAAATAGTTATTGTGCATCTGTTAGAATGCCATTATTAAATTGATTTTCAAATTGATAGGAAAAATCTTGCTCTGCCATTTTATGTTGTGATTATGTATTTTATTAGCACAAACAGATCCGAAATCTCACCAGTATTGTTATGACTTCGAGGGCGATGTTCTCTTATTAGCATGATCAGATCTCTGTTTTGCACAAAAGTTTCCCTTTACGGTAATGAAGATTTATTTCTTTAAAAAGGTCTTCAGCTGGTCATTGGCCTAGAGTAAATGACAAGCGTGAGTAAATAATGATTTGTTTCCAGAGTATGTTTCTAAGGGTTCATTAATCTGTATATTGGCCATATCAAACATAGCATAAAAGTGCACGTATTGTAATATGATACAATTTTGGTGTACATAAATCTTTATACTGAATACGATATTTCTAAAATGGCATAAATTTGCACGTATTGAACATGTTATTTGATAAAATGATTTAATAGGGCTCAAACATACTTATGAATAAATAACATATTAAGCGAGGATCGAATACATCGCTCTGGTGTAGAAAGAAATGACAGCAAACGGTGCATTAACAAAATGCACTTTCACATGATGCCAAGCCAAAACGGATAATAACGAAACATGTGTGCGTTACCAGAATGCAGGAGGTGAATATTTCATCAAACCCAGGTCACGCCCTTCCATTTCTAAATATCATTAGTGAGACGATAAACGTTATTCACATTTTAAGTTTCTTTTGTTTATTATTAACAATTTTAAGACACGATAAACTTTTAAATAGAGGTTTAAGGTTTGATTTAAATCGTGGAAACAGATGATGTGACACTGACATTCCAATAAGTCACGTGTTGTCTCATAATCTGTCTTTAGAAACAGGAAAAATGCATCAGTGTTCAAAGATTCGGGGCAAATCAATCGATCGATAAAACCGGTATGTTTTAGAAGGTGGTAAATAGATTTCCTTTGATGTCCATATTACTCATTTTACTCCGTGATTTATGGCGATTAATGACACCATATGCCATCCGGTAGTCAATATATCAACAAATATAGTTGATCTTAAGGGCATTAAAAACACTTGTAAACAGTTTTGCAATTTGATAAAGTAATATATCGATATTTATTTCGGTCTGATATGTCGCCACGTTTATATTTTAGATCGAAAACTCCGTAATTAAATATTATTTCTTACAGCTTTGCGATGACACGTCGTATTGTTTCTGTAAAGTATTCATATACAATATTTCATGCGCATGCGCTTTATTGTTTTTTAACCGCTGTGTTGCCTCTATTATTTCTTCTGTAGATATAGGATAAACCTGTTTGCGTATGACGGTTCTGTAATTTGCTAAATATCAATTGCATGTAATTCGGCATCAAATGACTTTGTATTTACTTCAATTTTGTCCGCCCTTTTACTAAAATAATCATACAATTTTTTAGGGCATTTTTCAGAGTTGTATGCAGTTGGTTGACGTTTGAATAACTTTCAAAATAAACGGGATTATGTCCGTCTTATAATGTTTGTGTTTTTGCTTTTATCAGTACTGTATCTAGGTTCCGTTTTCTTACCAGTTTGAGCGTATTTCCTTTTCATATAAAGCATATGTTCTCGTATATGTCCTTTTTATTTTGATTATATTTGTGTAAATCTCTTGTATATTGAAATTCTTTAATGTTGAACTCTTCTTTCAACCTCATGTGTTGTTTTTAATCAGAAACTATAAATATTTTATATTCAGGTTGTTAATGTTCCAAAAATATTTTACCCATTTTCAGCTTTAAACGCTCGAATTATCTTCCACTAGTATATTTGTTTGAATCAATATGTGAAAATAGCATTTGTTCCAAATTATGAAAATTGCGCGGTATATCGCGTAGAATGTTCTCAGGTTTCCATTTTAAATACATAATGGGATCACTATTACTCGTTGAAACAGCTTTATTCGTGCTAAGATCAATTGTTAGCGGCGCATGATTAGAGTATTTCGTGAAATTGTTAACGTTTAAATCTCAAAGATCCGTACAATTGTTACGCACAGTGAATAACCTTGCCACCAAGCCTTCCCCCATGATGTGCATTAAACGTGTTTACTTATATTTTGGTTTTTATGTAACCGTCAGTTCACGATACGAATATTGCAAAATTTGAATATTTCTAACAGAAAATATCAAAATCGTTTTAAAACGGGTTTACAATTTGAGCGTCGGATAAGGATTTCAATGTTTGGGTCAATATCGAAATCAGTATCGTATACACGCATATCATGATCGATGGAATCGGTTGTATTTCACTTTCGAATTTTGTGTTTACAGTTAGTGTCTTTCGTTTGGTTTGATTAAATTGTATATCAAATTCAATGGTTTCAAAAATAGAATGCGTGTACAAAGATGAAAAAATACTTTTTAGGTTTAATATGTACAGCATAAAAAAACATCGAATTCAATTTTAAAAAATCAAATCTTATTTGAGTAAACAAATTCAATCAAATTCAGTTGTTACTAATGTGACAGCTCTACGAATATTGTATTTTAAGGTACCTTTTCAAAGATTTTAGCATTTATTGAAGTTTTGTCATTTAATGCTTTATATTTATAAATGTAAACATTGGATCTACAAAGCTCCAGTAAACAAATTGAATACATTAATAAAAGAAAAAAGTAACTACAACGAACATTTGCGAATCTGAAACATATTTTTTAATTTTGTATATTTACCAAAACGTGATAAGGCTCCTTTAATATAAATCAAAATACTATAGCAATTCTCTATTCAGTTTTACAATCTTCTGCAAGAGTCAATAGATTTCCTGAAAGTTTGTTTTATATCTATTTCAAAGTCATTATTTGTGAAAGTTTCGATTAAACACATGATGTCGTGATATATAGAATAGACGCAAACCACCTATATGAGCAGTTGCCAGCAGTAAGTCCTGCCACATTGCATTTGAAAACTTTTATAAATTTCTCACGAACGTATAACTGTAAAAACACTTACTTACATTTTTCAATTTAAAGGAACTCCTTATGATCTGCACACCTGATCTTTTAAATTATTGGTATGAATCCTCGTCGGACATCAATTACTTCCTTTGGTTACTGTTCGGAAATTCCAAACGGCGTACCTTTCAGCTGCTTTGACACCCTGTTTTGGCTGATATCGGCCTATAAGGTAACCACTGTGGAAATTCATCTCGGTTGGAGCGTTTTGCACGGGACGTATTTTTCTAATATCCAATAAATTGTTATCGAATTTGTCATCTTTTATATTCAATCAGTTGAGGTCCGTTATTTCAGCTTATGATACTTATCCTTACAGATTAACTAACTCCTTGCAACTTGTAAATAGATCATGGACTTCAATTGGGTCAACAATTCAGAATGCTTTTTGTAAGATATTGCCATATAACGATCACAATGGTTCTATTTCTTAACTCGGGTCCCTAAATTCCTTATCCGTTGTTCTATTTTGTGTATGCGTGAATCTATGCCCGACACTTGTTGTTAAATTTGATAAAATTAAGACAATTTCTTGTCTACAGTTGTTTTCCTCTGCAACATTGATGACCAAGTGTCTGATCTTTGAGGCGGCGATGGTGTTCCCGAAGATACAAACCGCTGTCCTTCAAAAATTGGTGCATTCATCAGGTATAAATTTTGATTGAGCTGTTGAAGGTTTTTATAATTAAACTTCCAAAAGGTACGTATTACTGCATTCCAATCAATTTATTTTCGCTCATGATAACCGTTATACAACTTATACAGTACGATACATTATTAAAATCAATTTATGATATAACCAAATGCATGCCTCAAATTTGTAATTAGTTTGTTATTGAAAATTAATACCTACCATTACTGGATGTTCCGTTCTGTAATCCATAAATACCAGAACAAATGAAACTCGCCTGATTAAGTAGTGTATTAACACAATGTTTCGTTGTAAAACATATACCATACGTCGTAGACAAACGGCCTAGGCGTTGACCTCGTCAGCCACCAGTGATACTTATCCTTACAGATTAACTCACTCCTTGCAACTTGTAAATAGCTCATGGACTTCAATTGGGTCAACAATCCAGTATGCTTTTTGTAAGATATTGCAATATAAAGCTCACAGTGGTTCTATTACTTAATTCGGGTCCCTAAATTCCTTATCCGTTGTTCTTTTTCGTATATGCGTGAATCTATGCCCGACAAATGTTGTTGAATTTGATAAAATTGAGACAATTTCTTGTCTACAGATTTGTTCCTCTGCAACATTGAAGACCAAATGTCTGATATTTTCGGCGGCGATGGTGTTCCCGAAGATAGAAACTGCTGTCCTTAAAAATTGGTGCATTCATCAGGTATGAATATTGATTGAGCTGTTGAAGTTTTTTTTAAATTAAACTGACAAAAAGTACGCATTACTGCATTCCAATCAATTAATTTTTGCTAACGATAACCGTTATACAACTAATACAATACTTTACATTATTAAAATCATTTTATAATATAACAATATGCATGCCTCAAATATATTTAATTTGACATATATTTTTTGTTTTTCATCCTTTTCTCTTTACGTTTTTAATTCATATGACAAAATATGGTGAATTTAATAAAGCACACCATTAAATGTTATAACCAGC